>NC_073402.1:1590039-1755039 GCF_028641065.1 Leucoraja erinaceus | reverse complement strand
TGAAGGGTTATGGTCTGAGTGCAGGTATATGTGACTAGGGGAGATTATGTGTTCGGCACGGACTAGAAGGGTCGAGATGGCCTGTTTCCGTGCTGTAATTGTTATATGGCTATATGGTTATATTTATTTATGAGTGTTTTTATCTTTAGTATGATTTTACTGAATTGAATGCAAAACATTGAATTTCAATGAATCTAGCTACATGTGTAAATAAAGTACCTTTGCACCGTTGAAATGAGAAAATAAACGTATCTCCATCCATTCAGAGTTAGTTTTGGGAATTCGCTTCCAAATAAGGGTGTGGAGACAAATTCACCGAATAGATTTCAGACACTGATTAATCGATATTGGAAACCAATGGAATCTATACCAAAAAGTAGCATTGGTCAGGAAAACCAGGCATGATGTTAATGTTGTTGTAAATTTGGAAATTATAAGGAAGATGAGGAGGTTTTAATCTGTTTAACCCTAGAGATCACTGTCGATTGGTTATTTCCTACTAACCAATTGTAGTGCTTGTTAGTAGTTGCCCCGCATAATATGCGATTTATATTGCCAAGATCTTGCTTACGTAATTCAGCCTGAGTAGCTGCTAGTTACTGTAATGTCCTGCAGACCACTGCTGTAAATGGACTCTAATAAACATGTGTTGTATCTTAACGTGTGTCCAACTCGACACAATACATGGTGTCAAGAAGTGAGTTTTACGTACTGTGTCCACGTTTATCGGGTTTTGTATTTTATGTTTGATTTATGTGCCTGTTATCACTATCATGGCAAACCCGTCTCGCCGTCTAGTCCTCTGACCTTTGACTGACATTGCTGAATGCTGGCGCCTTTTCGAGCATGACTACATTCACTACATTCACATCGTTCATTGCAATGATCCTCCAGATGTACATGCTTCTGTGTTAGTAAACCTGGCTGGTCCTAAGGCAATGAACCATTTTAATTTTGAGCCAGCTGTTTTAGACGCAAACCATATAACCATATAACCATGTAACAATTACAGCACGGAAACAGGCCATCTCGACCCTTCTAGTCCGTGCCGAACACGTATTCTCCCCTAGTCCCATACACCTGCGTTCAGACCATAACCCTCCATACCTTTCCCGTCCATATAACTATCCAATTTATTTTCAAATGATAAAAACGAACTTGCCTCCACCACCTTCGCTGGAAGCTCATTCCACACAGCCACCACTCTCTGAGTAAAGAAGTTCCCCCTCATGTTACCCCTAAACTTCTGTCCCTTAATTCTCAAGTCATGTCCCCTTGTGTGAATCTTCCCTACTCTCAGTGGGAAAAGTTTATCCACGTCAACTCTGTCTATCCCTCTCATCATTTTAAAGACCTCTATCAAGTCCCCCCTTAACCTTCTGCGCTACAAAGAATAAAGCCCTAACTTGTTCAACCTTTCTCTGTAACTTAGTTGATGAAACCCAGGCAACATTCTAGTAAATCTCCTCTGTACTCTCTCTATTTTGTTGACATCCTTCCTATAATTAGGCGACCAAAATTGTACACCATACTCCAGAATTGGCCTCACCAATGCCTTGTACAATTTTAACATTACATCCCAACTTCTATACTCAATGCTCTGATTTATAAAGGCCAGCATGCCAAAAGCTTTCTTTACCACCCTATCTACATGAGATTCCACTTTCAGGGAACTGTGCACAGTTATTCCCAGATCCCTCTGTTCACCTGCATTCTTCAATTCCCTATCATTTACCATGTACGTTCTATTTTGATTTGTCCTGCCAAGATGTAGCACCTCACACTTATCAGCATTAAACTCCATCTGCCATCTTTCAGCCCACTCTTCCAACTGGCATAAATCTCTCTGTAGACTTTGAAAATCGACTTCATTATCCACAACCCCACCTATCTTAGAATCATCTGCATACTTACTAATCCAATTTACCACACCATCATCCAGATCATTGATGTACATGACAAACAACAGTGGGCCCAACACAGATCCCTGTGGCACCCCACTAGTCACTGGCCTCCAACCCAACAAACAACCACCCACCATTACTCTCTGGCATCTCCCATTCAGCCACTGTTGAATCCATCTTGCTACTCCACCATTAATCCCCAACCATTTAACTTTCTTAACCAACCTTCCATGAGGAACCTTGTCAAAGGCCTTACTGAAGTCCATATATACAACATCCACTGCTTTACCCTCATCAATTTCCCCAGTAACCTCTTCAAAAAATTCAAGAAGATTAGTCAAACATGACCTTCCAGGCACAAATCCATGTTGACTGTTCCTAATCAGACCCTGTTTATCCAGATGCTTATATATATTATCTCTAAGTATCCTTTCCATTAATTTGCCCACCACTGACGTCAAACTAACAGGTCTATAATTGCTAGGTTTACTCTTAGACCCCTTTTTAAACAATGGAGCAACATGCGCAGTACGCCAATCCCCCGGCACTATTCCCGTTTCTAATGACATTTGAAATATTTCTATCATAGCCCCTGCTATTTCTACACTAACTTCCCTCAATGTCCTAGGGAATATCCTGTCCGGACCTTGGGAATATCCTGTCCGGACCAAAGGGTCAGATCCAAGTGCCTGCATAAACGATTGATGCCCCTGCAGTCCTACTTGTTTAGACAGTTGTGTGGCTTCCCCTCGAACTCCATTATCGAACGTAACAAGTTTTTTGCTCGTAAGCAACAAGTCAGCGAGCCAGTAGAATGTTTTATCAGTGATTTGAAACACATGGCTGCGCGCTGTCATTTTCGAGATTTAAGCGATGAACTGATCTGCGACAAACTTGTTGGAGGTATGCTCAGTGACAAGGTGAGAGACAAATTACTTTGTAACACTGAACTAACTCTTAATCAAGACGAACATGCCTGTCAGATTGCTGAGATAATGGCTTCTCACACTAAGTCTGTGATCTTTAGCCAGCACTCCCAGTATAGTGTCAACCTTACAGTCACCTCCTGTCATAACAGGTGTCCGCAGCCTTCTCCGGCCTGGCAGCAGAGAAGGTCTGCTGCTCGATGTCCTAATGGTAACTATTATCATGCTCCGGGTTGGGAGTTCTGTATTGCTTATGGTAACATTTGCAATTTCGGCAAGAAATTCAACCACCTTGCAAAATGTTGCCGTTCCCGTGCAACTCAATCTGTCTCAAGGCCGAGTTTGCACCTGTTACAACATGAGTTTGCTGACAACGAAAGCCGAGAGCTTGAGGTGCCATCCTCCGCTCAGCTCTCTGAAAGTGAAGATAACTGTTCAGCCATCCACTCTCTCCTCCCTTCCTCTAACGAGCAACTTGACCCTGAGGTAACCACATTTGTGAATAACAAGCCTGTGATTGCAAGGATTGATACCGTCGCGAAATGCAATGTCATCTCGTTATCTGAGTTTAAAAAAGTACGTAATGCTGAACATGTTGAAAAGGCCTCGGCCACGCTTCGGGCCAATGGGGGAGATGTTCTACACCCACTTGGACAAACTGATTTAAACTGCATCATAGACTCGCAGTCTCATACCCTAAAGTTTTATATCATCAAGGGGGATTCTGAAACAAATACTCCCTCGATATAGAGAACTACTTAACGATGAGCTTGGCAAGCTGCCCCTCAAGTACAAAATCGCCGTATCTAATGTGTGGCCTGCTGACCCGTCCAGTACGTGTGCGGTATGAAGCCACATCTCCTCTCTCCAGTGGACAGGTTGTTCGCCTCCAGACCAACAAGGGCTATGGCCGTCTGGGTCACATCCACAGCCCTGCCAAAGAACCACGCTCCTACCTGGTTAGCGCGGACGGGGCCATTTACAGACGCAACCGTCAACATTCTCTTCCTGTGAAGGAAGCGCGTCCAGCGACTCTGTATCCAGAGGTCTCGTGTTTTGTATACCCTCCCACTACCAGGCCGGCTGCTCCACTACCAGAGACTGTCCCCCACGGCGTCTCCACGGCGTTCAGCGCCCACCTCGCCTACTTCACCGTCTCTACCTGGCGGGTCTCCAGTGCCTTCCCCGGTCACATCCCGTCCCCTCTCTAGTCACTTCACCGGTGAAAGGAGCAGATGAGGATTCGTATCGCACACGTGCCGGACGGGTCAGCAGGTCACCCATTAGATACGGTGATTTTGTGTAACCATTTATACTTCCCCATATGATTATTAACGTATTGTATAGCCACCATGTTTCCACGTATCTATGCTTCATTTTGTTTCTACAAGGAAAGATGTAGATTGGTTATTTCCTACTAACCAATTGTAGTGCTTGTTAGTGGTTGCTCCGCCTAATATGCAATTTTACTTCGGAGTCATGTGAGTGACTACGTGAAGAACCCCGCCAGGACACATGCGTGACATATCACTACACGCATTGCGAAACAATCAGGCGGGGTGGAACGATGTTCCCCCGCAGCGGCAGTTTTAAAAGCCGGAACCTGCAGGTAAGAGATACTCTGCGGTCTTTTGTGTTGTTCCCATACTGATTTACAGGTGGGGAGTCAATGGACAAGTCCAAGAAAACAACGATGGGCTGCGACAAAGCTGGCAGGGGAGGACCGCGGAGTAGCGGGCAGCCAGCAGCGGCCAGCGGCACATGAATCACCCGTAATGGGAACAGCTGGCCAGATCCACTCCGCGGCCAGATCCACTCCGCGGCGGGGCGGTAAGGCAAAACAAAAAACCAACAAAGTCGTGGACTCAGATGAGTCCGACTTTGAGCAGCCGCGGGCGGCCAACGACCGTGAGCACTGGAGCCGGATGGAGCGGTGTGTGGAGCACTTGCTCCAATGTGACAGGCTCCGGGAGATGGAGTCGAGTCACTGTGGGCACTATGTAAAACCCACAGCAGCACCTCTTGTAGGGCTGCACAGTGCATCTCCCTCGTCAGAGGGGAGTACTGGGGGTCAGTTCTGGGCTGATCCTGAAGAGGGGTTTGCAGAAGAGAAATCAAGTGTGCAGGGGGTGCAGGAACGTGAAAATCTACTGGACATGGTGTCCAACTTCATACAGCCAGACCAAACTGGCCAAAACCTGGAACAAAAACTAGCTGCCAGTATAGATTATATGTTCTTTAACCAGCTACAAGAACAGGCTGTATTGGACACCACGGCAAGACACTTGGCACCGGGTAACTGTATATCCCTGAATGTTCCTGTTGTAAATAATTGCATATGGAAACATATCGGAGCAGGAGTTAGAGGCATGGATGTCAAACTCCAAAAGGTACTAAAGCTCCTAACAGCGGGAATAACAGCTTTCGCCCGCACAGTAGATGAGAAGGACATGTCGCAGGACCAACAGGATGCATTGGCATTGTTTTGCAACACACAATATGAAATAAACAGCATCAGGAAGAGTGCCATCCGACCTGCTCTAAACCCGAAATTCGTAGGTCTGTGCAAATCTGGAAACATAAAACCACCAATTTTACTTCGGAGTCACGTGAGGGGGAGAGACAGCCGCCTGAGCCGCATGGAGCTAAATCACCAGAAAAAAAAGATGGTGGTTGTCGCATCATCATAGATTTGACCAAATTGAATACATTTGTACAATATATTCATTTTAAAATGGAAACCTTTGTTACTGCAAAACAATTGATTTCCAAAGGTTACTGCATGGCTAGCATTGATTTAAAAAATGCTTACTATTCAGTGCCTATACGAGGTGACCACAGATGTTTCTTAAAATTCAACTGGATGGGACAGCACAGGCAGTATAGAGCGCTGCCAAATGAATTAACAACAGCCCCCAGGCTGTTCACAAAAATTTTGAAACCAGCCCTAGCGTTTCTACGGAAACAAAAACACATGGCCATGGTATATCTAGATGACATTCTTATTGTGGGCAAAACTTTGGAATTGGCCAAACAAACCGTAATAGCCACAAAACAGTTATTTGAAAAACTGGGGTTTATTATCCCTCCAGTTAAATCTAAATTAACGCCTTCCACTACTATGGACTATTTGGGGTTCACCATTGACTCAGTTCACATGTCGGTGACTTTGCCAAAGGGAAAGGCTGTAGACTTAATAGAGGCTTGCAATAACCTCATTGACATCAGTAAACCGTCCATCAGATTGGTAGCAAAAGTAATTGGCAAAATGGTGGCTGCTTTTCCAGCCACACAATTCAGACCTTTACATTACCAAAATTTACAGAGAGCAAAAATACGAGCACTCAAAATTAATGCTGGTCATTTTGACAGACCAATGAAGCTACCAATCAAAGCTATAATGGAACTAAAATGGTGGAAAGATAACATTCGGCTTTGTTTCAATCCAATCATTATCAGCAACCCTTCTATGGTGCTACAAACTGATGCCAGTGCACTTAATCAGTCCCTGGATAACGACAGAGATCTGGTCTGGAGCTGTGAGCATGCTGTCCAGTCGCAATAGGTGTAGTGACTGGACCCTCTGTGCAGATACAAGTGCCATCAACATGAGTGTTTTGAGCATAGATTGTTCCAGGTTGAGGGATTTTATGGTGTTGGGGTCCCACCCGCAGGTGGTCTCTGTATCCAAGCAGTACTTCTCCCATTTTTTGATGCTGGACAAGTGCTGTTTTTTAGTGGATGTTCGGAGGGATGCTGACATGGTGTTGATGGTTTGTTATGATAATCCCAGTCCCAGAAGTTGTTTGTGCAGAATCTGCAACCCAGGAGTATGATTTTTTCATGGCACTGGTGGCTTGTGCCCGACACTGGGTGTTAATAACTCTGGGTCACTGGGAATACCATCAGAGCTTCAACAACCATGTCATGGAGTATTGGGAACCATGGCTGTGTAGGCCAGTCAGGTACTATCAAAATACCTGAAGCAGAGTCCATTTGTATTGTGCATAGTCTGATGAGGCAGAAGGGAGGAAATGCATAGAAGAATAATTTCCCCAATCCAGCGCGAACGCATCTACCGCTGCTGCCTCAGGGTCTGGTTCCCAAGCGACATACATAGGTACCTGGTGATTTAGCCTTGATGCAAATAAATCGATATCTGGCGTGCCATATTGCTTGATAACTTTTGAGAAAAACGTGACGTGGTGTCTGCCACTGTATTTAACTTCCCTGGCAGGTAAGTTACAGATAGCCAAATATGTCTTTGGACACACCATTGCCAAATTGTGTTGACCAACTTGTCGCATGATACCGATTTTATGCCGCCCATATGGTTAATGTAGGCCACCACCGTAGTATTATCTATTTGTAACCGTACATGCAAGTGATGCATATTTATGCATATGCTGTTAAACAATAAAAGTCATCCAACATCTCAAGATAATTAATGCCCAGTGTAAGTGGTAACGATGACTCTGGGTTAGTCCATCTACTACTTGTGCTGGATAGAGTTGCTCCCCAGCCTTGAGCACTGGCATCTGTTTGGATAACTGACGTAGGGTTAGTGATGATAATAGGCTGAAACTATGCCAAATGTTTTTTGCCCACCACTGTAGTTATGATATTACTTCAGTGGGTAACTTCATGAAACGATCATAATGACCTGTATGTCGTTTTTGGTACAAAGGTCCGAATTATGTAGCTGGAAATGCTGCTACCATTTTCCCAATTACTCTGTTACTTGTCGAGTAGTTGGTAGTTTGTTGACCATTAAATTGTTGCATGATTGTGCCAATTCAACTATTTTGTCTCTTGGCAATGTTACAGTCATGTAGACTGAATTAATTGTGAAGCCCAAGCAGTCCATGATTGTGGATGGCTTCAACTTAGATTTATCTGGATGTAAGACAATCCCAGGGTTTCGACTAACTGTTTGGTAGCTGATACAGCTAACATAGTCAAATTCATGGTCTTGCCCTACCCATTTAAGATATCATCAAGATATGCCATGACAATATGTTTTTGTCTTCTGAATATTGCCAGTGCTGGTTTTAGTGTCTTGGTGAACAATCTTGGGCTGATGTGAACCCACTGGGTAACGCTTTAAATTGCCATAGCTGCCCCATCCAGGTAAATTTCAGGTATCTGCGATGATCCTAGTGAATGGTACTAAATAGTAAACATCTTTAAGATCAATGCTTGACATGAAGTATCCTTTGGAATTTAGTTGTTTGGCAGTACCAACCGTGTTGTGAGATAAAGAAAGTTTCACTACTTGTAATTAACTTAACTTTATTTAAGCTTTAAGCAACTTATTTCTGCAATACACAAACTCAGAAATGTCTGGCAAACATGGCTGATTCTGCAGGCTTTTCCCCGCCCGAAATACTTTGCACATGCGCACACTCCCGAAATGTCCTGCGCATGCGCACTCCGGAAATGTCCCGCGCATGCGCACACTCTAGAAATGTCCTGCGCATGCGCACACACTAGAAGAGCTCCGCACATGCGCACATGCGCCCACTTCATTCTCCCCTCCTATTTATAAGTTGAGACGGTCAGGAGGTTTAATACGTCTTGATGACCGTCGCAGCACTGGAGCCTCAGGAGATACAGGTGTTTCAATAGCCGAGGGTAGATATATTGCTTGGTCATCAACTTCACTCATATTGTTATTTAGATTTTCAATTTTAGAATTTCTTGTAGAAGTTTCCATAGAGGATGCTGGAAGTGTTGGAGGAAATTCCAGATTAGTGTTATCAAGAAGCGACGGAGCTGACAGAGGAAGTTCTCGATTAGTGTTATCAAGAAGTGACGGAGCTGATGGAGAAGACGGACATGGTGCAAGGTCACGAAGTGAGACAGTTGACTGACGTACATCCCGATACTTGATAGTTGCAAAAGAAGGGTTGACATCAACTTCATCAACAAAAGGTTCATTCTTATTTAATCGGTCATACCGACGAAGCAACACAGGCCCAGGGCTCGTCAACCATGATGGCAGAGAAGTACCACTAGAAGAACGCCGTTTGAAGTTAAAGAACCGCTCGTGTGGAGTAGTATTGGTAGCAGTTGACAGTAGAGATCTGATGGAGTGTAATGCATCTGGTAGAACACATTCCCACTGCTGATCTGGTATATAATTCGACTTTAAAGCCAGTTTCACTGCTTTCCAAATGATTCCATTATACCTCTCAACCTGACCATTTCCAATAGGATGATATGGTGTTGTTTTACTTGTTGCAATTCCTCTCTTAGAAAGGTAGTCCTTTAAATCTTTTGACATGAATGAGGTGACCCTATCAGAATGTATGTAACTTGGAAATCCACAGAATGAAAACAGTTGATCTAAACATTTGATAACCATAGCAGCTGAAATATTTGGACAAGGAAAGGCAAATGGAAACCTCGAATATTCGTCAACTAAGGTAAGTATATAAACATTTTGAGAGGAGGATGGTAAAGGCCCTTTGAAGTCAATACTCAAACGTTCCATAGGTTGAGTAGCTTTGATCAATCTTCCTTCTTCAGGACGGAAGAACCTTGGTTTTAATTCAGCACAGATTCTACATGAAGCACACGTCATCTTCACATCTTCTGTAGAGAAAGGTAAATTTTTGGAACGAACATAGTGTAACAAACGAGTGACTCCAGGATGACACAGCCCATTGTGAAGATCAGTGAGTGCAGAAGAATGAACAGAGGCACAAAATGCTCGAGTTAATGTGTCCGGAGCAACATTATCCTTACCAGGGCGGTACTCAATTGAATAACTATATGCAGATAATTCAATCCTCCATTCATGAATTTTACTATTTTTAATCTTCGTTCGTTTCCGATTATCCAGCATAAAAGCTACTGAACACTGATCTGTTATCAAAGTGAAGTGCTGGCGAGCAAGGAAATGACTCCATTTCCTCACTGCTTTAATAATTGCTGTAGCTTCCTTTTCGACAGATGGGTAGTGCAATTCACTACCTTGGAGAGTACGAGACATGAAAGCCACTGGTCGTCCTCCTTGATTTAATGTAGCTGATACTGCTAAATCAGAGGCATCACATTCAACAACAAAGGGGAGATCCTCATCGATGGCGTGCAATGTCACAGATTCCAATTGTTTCTTTAAAGAAGTAAAGGCACCAATTGCTGTAGAGTCAAGGGGGAAAGATTTCACTCTAATCAAAGGTTGAATTTTGTCAGAAAAATTTGGTGTCCATTTAGCATAATATGCAAACATCCCAAGAACCCTTCGTAGAGAGTTTAATGTTGCTGGAACAGGTATCTCTTGGAGTGGGCGGAGTCTTTCTGGATCAGGCTTGATTATATCATTTCCAACCCAATAACCAAGAATATTAATTGATGATACTGATGTTATTGACTTAGCCTCATTTAATGTTAGATTTTTAGAATGTACAACATCTAAAAACCGTTGTACATTTTCATCATGTTCAGTTTGGTCTTTTCCTGCAATAGTGATATTATCAAGATAAGGGAAAGTATCTTTAAGGTTTTCCTGGTCAACAAGTTTGTCCATCTCTCTCTGAAAAACAGCCACGCCATTAGTTACCCCAAAAGGAACTCTGCAGTAGTGATATAATTTCCCATTTGCTTCGAACGCAGTGTATTTCTTCTCTGATTCCTTCAGAGGAATTTGATAGTAAGCACTTTTTAAGTCAAAAGTAGAGAATATCTTATACTTAGCTAATGTGTTGATAATCTCTTCTATTCGAGGTAATGGATATGCATCAAGCTCCGTGAACTGGTTTATAGTTTGAGAGTAATCAATGCAGAGTCTCTTTCTATGTCTCTCCAAGGGGTCCTTAACCACGACAACTTGTGCCCTCCAAGGGGAAGAACTGTGTTCTATAATCCCCTCTTGTAAAAGATTAGTTACTTCTGTGTTGATAAAGTTCCTATCATCTTTACTAAAATGTCTTGATTTTGTAGCAATTGGCTTGCACTTGGAGGATAAATTAGTGAATAATGAAGGACATTCAACAGATGCAACAGAAAAACCACACAATACGGGTGGCTTTGACAATACAAGATCAGGATTCGTTCCTTCATACATTATTTGAAGTGATCTGTGCAGTTTCTGGAAATCCTGACCTAGAATTATATCGCTACACAAATTTTTCAAAATACCAAGACACACAGATTTATAGCTAGTTTTGTTCAGAATAAAGTCTACAATACAAGATCCTATAATTTGAGTATTGAGAGTTGTCAGTGCCATCGAGATTTCTCTATTTGAAGGAATTATAGTTAGATTTAGTCGGGACACAACTTGTTCACTTATAAAACTTTCTGAACTGCTAGAATCAAATAATAAACTAAGTGTATGGCCATTAATGGATACCGTTGTAGCTGCATGAGACAAGCTCTGAGGAAATGCAGCTGTAGTTGCACATAAAGAAGGCGTGTATATGGCAGCAGTCACACTTTTAGTTGTTGCTTTGGACTTGCATACTCTAGAATAATGTCCCTTCTTGCCACAACTATTACAAGTTGCCTCTCGAGCAGGACATGTCTCTCTCTTATGAATATTACCCCCGCAAAAGTAACAGTTCCTTTTTGAATAATTATATGCTGCAGCAAGGGCACCTTTATCAGTAGAAATTGTTTCCGTTTGCTCCATATTAGTACGTGGGTGAAATTCTTTTGTAGTAGTTGCAGCAGAATACACATTAGATGAGCCATAAGCATCTGAATTTTTCTGAGCCAAGTCCAAAGAGTAAGCTTGATTGTAAGCTGACTGTAAATCCAAGGTTTTGTGTTCTAATAGTCTCTGTCGTATTAAAGGCGATGCCAAACCATTGATAAAAGACTCTCGAATAACTTCCTGTCGATATTGATCAGCCGTAACTGCTTTGAAGGCACAGTCTTTACTAAGTCTTTGAAGTTCTTGTAAAAATTCATCAAGTGACTCACCAGGTTTTTGTTTCCGAGTAGCAAGGAGGTGTCGAGAGAATATCACGTTGGGTGTCTTAACGAAGAGTTTGCTTAGCACATCAATAGCAGAATCATAAGTTGTACATTCCTCTATGTAATCATATACATCAGAAGAGACAAAGCTTATTAATGTTTTGAGTCTGTCTGGTGCATCATTGCCACACTCATCAAAGAAGTTATTTAGTATGCGAAGCCAGTGCTTCCAATTATTTGCAGCAGCAGGTGAGTTGGGATCCAGATCCAAGCGTTGTGGTTTCAGTAGCTTCTCCATCCCAAGTCGGACTGTTTGACTTCTGAAGATAAGTTGCTTAAATTGTTGTGAGATAAAGAAACTTTCACTACTTGTAATTAACTTAACTTTATTTAAGCTTTAAGCAACTTATTTCTGCAATACACAAAACTCAGAAACGTCTGGCAAACATGGCTGATTCTGCAGGCTTTTCCCCGCCTGAAATACTTTGCACATGCGCACACTCCCGAAATGTCCTGCGCATGCGCACTCCGGAAATGTCCCGCGCATGCGCACACTCTAGAAATGTCCTGCGCATGCGCACACACTAGAAGAGCTCCGCACATGCGCACATGCGCCCACTTCAAACCGTTTCCATTTTGAAAAGTATATACTTAACAAACATATTTAGTGAAGTTAAGTCAATGATGATTCGACATCCACCATCTTTTTTGGGTTTAGTGAATATAACCATATAACCATATAACAATTACAGCACGGAAACAGGCCATCTCGACCCTTCTAGTCCGTGCCGAACACATAATCTCCCCAGTCCCATATACCTGCGCTCAGACCATAACCCTCCATTCCCTTCCCATCCATATAACTATCCAATTTATTTTTAAATATATTACGAATTGTAAGGGTTCACGTTTTCCCATGATACCCTTTGTAATTAGTCTCACCAGTTCAGCTTGTCCCTCTCGTTTCTTTAACGGAGAGGGGAAAATACCCTCTGCGGTGAATGTTGACCTGGTGGCAATTTTTCTAGTATGAATTGTATTTGTATCCACTAATGCCATTGAGTATATACTGATCACTCGTGATAGACTCCCATGTGTTAGTATTACTCTATATGCTGGTAGGAACCAGACCCACCTACCTCCATGGTTATGGGTATTCTTCTGTTTCCTGCCGGTCCAAAGAGTGTTGCACATCGTCTGACATGGCGGTGACGTTGGGTGGTGGCACATTTTCCATGGGGTTCGCTCTGGGCCCTGGTCTAAAGAAAGACTTTCGGTGATGGAATGCAGACCCCGAGCTTTCATCAGTTCCATATGATAGACGTTGACTGATGGACGCGATGGGGTGCTGCTGCGTAGGAATTATTGTTTTTGGTTTGCTCGTCCCGGCCCTGCCCTCATGAGACCGAAAGTTTTTTAAAACCTTTTTCATGTTCTCCATATGAGAGGCTTTGTGAGGTTTTTGCCAAAGAGCAGTGGGTCTGGCTCAGTTGCTGGGGTTTGCACAACCCTGCAATGTAGGATTTTATGGCAGGTCTTATGATTTGTTTACGAAGGTTGGGGTCTCTCCGTATTTGTCCACGGAACGAGGAAAAAACGATGTGATGGCTGTCGTCAGGCTTTTAACGGCCTCCTGCACGTGGGGTTTCCACGTAGCTGTCCACCACACCTAGCAGCTCTTCCTGTTCCTGCACCCCTTGCATACTCCCGAGATCTTCAGCCTTCGTCCACTCTTCTTGATCAGCCCAGTCCTGGTCACCAAAGATACCCTCGGGTAAGGAGGAAGGAATGGACAGTGCACAAGGCACTGTGGAGGGAGTGCCTGAACTCCCCCTGCGAGAGCGCCCCTCATGAAGCGCGTCTCGCTGGAGGTCCTGCTCCAGGAGCCGCTCCATGCAGCTCAGGCAGCTGTCTCCCCTCCCCGTGCGGGTGGAGAGACGTCCCTGTCCGACAAGTCGGAGCCACCGGCCGGACGTCTCTTCCATGGCTTTACTTTCAGCCCGCTGCTCAGGCGCTAGTGGGCTGGGCTCGGCACGGTGTCGGGGTATTGCGGAGCGCCCGGTAAGCGGTCCTACCACCTTGTTGCTGCCCCCGCCAGATGGAACGCTCCTTGGTGGAGTCGAGCGGGGGGGAGGCAGGTCTGTTCAGGCGGCTGTCTTTCCCCCCGTGCGGGTGGAGAGACGTCCCGTCCGACAAGTCGGAGCCACCGGCCGGAAGCCTCTTCCGTGGCTTTACTTCCAGCCCGCTGCTCAGGCGCTAGCCAGGCTGGGCTCGGCATGAGCGCCGGGTAAGCGGTCCTACCGCTAGATGCAGGGAAAATGTTCCCAATGTTGGGCGAGTCCAGAACCAGGGGCCACCATTTTAGAATAAAGGGGAAGCCATTTAAGACTTAGGTGAGAAAAATCTTTTTCACCCAGAGAGTTGTGAATTTGTGGAATCCCCTGCTGCAGAGGGCAGTGGAGGCCAAATCACTGGATGGATTTAAGAGAGTTAGATAGAGCTCTAGGGGCTATTGGAATCAAGGGATATGGGGAGTAGGCAGGCATGGGTTATTGATTGGGGATGATCAGCCATGATCACAATGAATGGTGGTGCTGGCTCAAAGGGCCGAATGGCCTCCTCCTGTACCTGTTTTCTATGTTTCTATGTTTCTATGAAAGAAATTGATCCTTCTCTGTCTACAACCTGCTGAAATCCCAATCCCTCCATTACAAACCAGCTTTAATCCAGTAAAACACCCCGGGAGGTGGTGAAAATCTGTGTCCCTGCCTCCACTCCCTGCTCAGGCAGACACTCACATTTGTGTAGATTTTCACCTCAGACCCCACTGGATGGAAGATGACCAAACAATGGGAAGAGTATGGACAGCTGGAGATAACCCTATGTCATCAACATTGACTTTTCCAACTTCAGGTAACCCTCATCTCCTGGGTACCTCATTCTCTTTCTCCCTCCCTCTCCCTCTCATTCCTATCATCTTCCATTCCTCCCATGTTAACTCCCATCTTGCTATCCCAGATTCTGCCCATCAGAGCCCATTTTCATCCCCCTTCACCCTTGCTGGTTCCACCCATCTGCTACACATACATTGCACCCACCAGGTCCCATCCTCCATCTTTCCTTCAACTCTCTCTTTGTTCCATTAGCACCCTTGCTTAGTTATCAGGTTCCAGCACCGGTGATCTTTGTGTCCACACTTATCACCCTCCAACCTTCACTCTCCCCTCCCCCCACCTGGCTGCAGCTCCATTTTACATCCTTGTCTGATTCCATCATTCACCCATTCAACCTATCATCTTTCACCACCATTCCTTGGTCCACCTATCAACCATGACCCCCTCTCACCTCTCCCCTCCTCTTTATTTTGGCAATGTTCCCCTCTTCCCTCTTCACTCAGTCCTGATGCAAGGACTCGACCCTAAACATTGACAATTCCTCCCGCACCATCTCTACCCAACAGATGCTGCTCGACATGCTGAATATCTGCAGTTTGTTCCAGCTTGCAGTCTGCATTAGTCTGTGTTGGATTACCTTGAAATTTAGTAGATCATATTTGGTATTAAGGCATCACCAACAATGACAGGATGATTCAGGGCTTTGACTTCATCCTAGACATGGCTGATCATTTTACACGGTTTCAGGGTATGTGAAAAATAGGCAACTATGCAGGCTGGTGAACCTATAAACAAAATTAATTTACAGGAACAGAAGCTTCCAAAATCGATGCTTGATTGGAGTGTCAGGAATTAGGTATTAAAATTGTCATTTTCCATCAGATCCCTGAAACAACGTGTGGCCAGTTGGATTGGATGATGAATAATACGAATAGAGGAAACCCAAATATATAAACCAATAAATGTGACTCCAGTGGTGTGATCTAATTGGTGATGGTCCACACATCATGTCAGAATGGGTCTGGCAGGATGGCCCCGTCTACAGTGAGGCTGTATTAACACTGGGTTCATTCCATTAAAGTAACAAACAACCTCCTCCATTTCACCAAGGAATTACAACAAAAATGAACAGTAAATACACCTTTATTATTGTTAACAACATGTTAGTTACTATTATTAATATTATTAATACTATTCAAACAAAAGTTAAAAATTACAACAGTCTGAAGAAGGGTCTGATTCAAAATGTTGTCTATGCCTTCGCTCCAGCATTTTTGTCTCCATTCAATTTTTCCAGCATCTACAATTCTTTCTTAAATAACTGATCTAAAAGATGTTTCTACTCTCATCCTCTCCAATGGACCAGCTTCTCTATCGTTTAATATTTATCAAAGTAGCCAGGTTTCCAGGTGCTGAATCCAATTGCAATACATTGCAACTGGAAATTAATTGGCAAAAACTTCAGCTGCTGCAATACTATACTATTACACTATGCTATAATATTACTATATACTAGAATATACTATTACTATTACTTATGTTACTATTCCAAAATATATTAAAAAATTAAAACATATTAGCTACGATACGGAAACAAGATTGCACTCTCAATTTCTCCATTGACCATCTTTCTCTTTGGCTTAATATGGAAGTAATTACACCAGGTCTCCTTGTGCTGAATCCAGTTGCAATACATTGCTACCAGATCCTTTGCTTCACTGTTCCTTTGAGCAAAGATATCGTTGGTAGAAGATGGAGGGTTTCCGTTTTGGGTGTTCAATTGTGGTGGTGCTTGAAAGTGGAGCATTGTCGATGCTGCTCTCCCCGAGTGTTGGTGCTTCTGTGTCAGTCACTGTCCCTGTCCATTGCTCCACGCTGTCATGTTGCTTCCTGGGCTGCAGCATTGCCTCGGCAGAACGTTCTTTGGCTTCCCTCATTAGCCTCACTTTTGCGATTGAATAGTGTACACGAAATGAGAGAGAGCCTTTCTCAGGCTGACCCTCTGCCATTGACTTGGATGGTCCTGCCACCTCCTGAGGTATTTTTGCATCGTCTCCAACTGCTGTGTTTTCTCCACTCTCCAATGCATGGATTGCTGCTGCTGGAGTGGTGTTGTGCTGTTCACTACTTGCGTCTTCCCCATCATCAGGGAGTGCGGTTGCTTCACCTTTACAGCGGTCATCAGGTACACAAGCCAAGTGGAGAAAATCATCCCCGCTGTTTACTGACACACAGCAGAGATGTAGCTGTGTCTGAGTGCTGAATCTTCAGCTGTTGCTGCTATTTATTGGTTGGGGAACAATTCCATTGTGATGTAGTTTCACATCGACAATGGTCACCGTTGGTCATATTTGGTATTAAGGCATTACCAGCAATGACAGGATGGTTCAGGGCTTTGACCATCCTAAACATGGTGATCATTTTACAAGGTTTCAGGGTATGTGAAAAATCATTCGTCAGATAGTCGTCAGATCGGCTTGTACTCGCTAGAATTTAGAAGATTGAGGGGGATCTTATAGAAACGTACACAATTCTTAAGGGGTTGGACAGGCTAGATGCAGGAAGATTGTTCCCGATGTTGGGGATGTCCAGAACAAGGGGTCACAGTTTAAGGATAAGGGGGAAGTCTTTTAGGACCGAGATGAGAAAAACATTTTTCACACAGAGAGTGGTGAATCTGTGGAATTCTCTGCCACAGAAGGTAGTTGAGGCCAGTTCATTGGCTATATTTAAGAGGGAGTTAGATGTGGCCCTTGTGGCTAAAGGGATCACGGGGTATGGAGAGAAGGCAGGTACAGGACACTGAGTTGGATGATCAGCCATGATCATATTGGATGGCGGTGCAGGCTCGAAGCGCCGAACGGCCTACTCCTGCATCTATTTTCTATGTTTCTATGTTTCTATGTTTCTTTAGTGCATCTGCTGCACAGGTCCACCACCCATTTTCCAGCACTCTTGGTTCCAGAGCCTTTCTGGATTTTGCCAGGCCAACGGAGGTCACGGCCTCCGAGAGGATTCCAAAAGTATCGGAACGGTCCGCTTAGGATGCTGAGGGGCCGAGATACAAAGTCAGCTGAGAAGTCATCTCTGGAAAAATTCAACCTGCCAATTGGCCATCGAGGTTCCGTTGAGGCCACATTTTTGGAGGGACTTCCTAGGGGGATTTCAGGAGCGCTATCATAATCTTGTCCAGATTAAAGGAGGTGCCAGACAAGTTTTTCTAGTAAATCCAACTTTCACACATGCCTGGAACCTCCGTGCATGCATGGACTTTATTGTCGTTAAAGGCACATTACACATATCATCATATCCCCCCCCCCTTTATCCAAAAGGGAAAAACGTACAGATGTACAATGTATGCTCACTTGGTATATATCTATCCAGAACACTTTCCCTAAGGTAAAATTTCCTTTCATTCTCATTCTTATTTACATAAAGTTGTTTTATCAAACAGACATCACAATCGATGAGAACTAAATCAATGGGTCACATAGTCTCCAAAATACTTAAACTGTCTCACAGCTCGATCTGAGTGAGTTCTCACCATTTCGTTTATGTCAATGTCCTTGTTTTTGTCAGTTCACTCAGTAGCTGGTTGCTTTTGACTAGGCGCTGGCTGCTGTTTCAATGCCTGTATTGCGTTAGTCGTGGTCGGTGAAGTAGATTCACCCTGGTCTTTGATAATCTGGCCGTGCTTCACATGTTGACGTGTGACTAGCTCGTCTGGTGTATTTTCGCAGGTCTTGCGGAGATGTACGCGATTGCGACGGTATATGCCAGATGGGCTCTGAACCACGTATGAATGAATGCTCGTCAAGCTGGCGAGAAACTATGGCTTTCTCCCAACTCTTCTTTCCTTGTACGAGGGGTTGCATTCACACTGTGTCGCCCTCATGAAGTGTGGAAAGGTCTTTAGCTGATATTGTAATTGTCAGCTTGCTGCTGAACACGGAGGAATTGGGAGTAGGAGATGGACCCTCCTGCTTCCTGTAATGACTCCATCCCCTACTCCCAATTCCTCTGTCTACGCCGCATCTGCTCTCAGGATGCGGTGTTCCACATCAGGGCATCAGAAACCTCCTCATTCTTCAGGGAACGGGGGTTCCCCTCCCCTACTATAGATGAGGCTCTCACTAGTGTCTCTTCAATACCCCGCAACACAGCTCTCTCTCCCCATCCCCCAACTCGTAACAAGGGCAGAAGCTCCCTAGTCCTCACCTTTCACCCCACTAGCCGTCACATACAAAAGATAGTCCTCCGTCATTTTCGCCACCTCCAACGTGACCCGACCACTCGGCAAATCCTCCCATCTACCCCCCCTATCTGCTTTCTGCAAAGACCGCTCCCTCCGTAACTCCCTGGTCAATTCTTCCCTTCCCTCCCGCACCACCCCCTCCCCGGGCACTTTCCGTTGCAACTGCAAGAGATGCTAAACTGTCACTTTACCTCCCCCCTCGACTCCATTCAAGGACCCAATCAGTCGTTCCAGGTGCGACAGAGGTTCACCTGCATCTCCTCCAACGTCATCTATTGCATCCACTGCTCTAGATGTCAGCTGCTCTACATCGGTGAGACCAAGCGTAGGCTTGCGGATCATTTCGCCGAACACCTCCGCTCGGTCCGCAATAACCAACCTGATCTCCCAGTGGCTCAGCACTTCAACCTCTCTGTTCTGGGCCTCCTCCATGGCGAGAGTGAGCTCCACCGGAAATTGGAGGAGCAGCACCTCATATACTGCTTGGGCAGTCTGCACCCTAGCGGCATAAACATTGAATTATCCAAATTCCGGTAGCCCTTGCTGTTGCCTCACCTTCTCAGCTCTCCCTCACCCCTCGGGCTCTTCCTCTTCCTTTTTCCTTTCTTCTCCCCCACACCCTACATCAGCCTGAAGAAGGGTTTCGGCCTGAAACGTTGCCTATTTACTTTGCTCCATAAATGCTGCTGCAGCCGTTGAGTTTCTCCAGCACTTTTGTCTACCTAGGACTTTGCTAGTGTTCTCAGACTCTCGAGGAACAATTCAAAGTCCTCCCCTGCTTCTTGCTGTCTCTTGTTGATGAGGTATCACTCATACATCTCATTCTTCTCGCCAATGACGTAGCTCTCAAACGCTTGAATGATATCGGCCAGTTCTTGGCACTCCTCGTCGCTGGCGAATATGGAGAAACAATGCCGTCTGGTCTGCTGGCGTTTGCCTGTCTAGCCGTGCGCCCACACTGTAGTTTGCCCACATACGACGACATGTTTTCCAACCTTCAATCACCCTGCGGTTGGCGGTTAATGGGGTCGCTGGTCATATACCGCTCACGGGAGGCGGACCGGCAGCATGCTGTGGAGAGCTACCGGTGGCCACCTGCGTAGGCCATTGGTCACCCGTCTCCTCATCCACACTCGACTCGAATCGGCTCGCTGCTGAGCGGCCGTCTGCCCCACACTTCGGGTAGCCATGTTGTTTTCCAGCAGTTTTTATATTCTCCATGCCTAAAAATGCTGCTCACTCACCAATCCTACGGGGCTTGCCAGTTTCACTAGTCCTTAGCTGCTAACTGCTCCAGCCGGGAGCTTCAGGTTGTGGCAGAAAAACGATTCTTTAAGGCACCACCGACCGCTGCCAGCATGTTCAAGGACAAGCTTTTCTAGTAAGTCCAACTCTCACACACGGCTGGAATCCCCACGCATGCGTGAACTTTATTAAGTCGTTAAAGGCACATTACACATATCATCACACTCCCCATTCCTTCACTCCAGAGATGCTGCCTGTCCTGCTGAGTTACTCCAGCTTTTCGTGTCTATCTACACCTTGTATTGTTCTTGGCTGAGAAGCAAACAAACTATTATTTTTGGAAGCGAATTTTACAATGTTTAGGGGATTCCTTTAATGGGTGAAATCCAATTTTACGGCATTAATGTCTTAGACTGCTTATCTGCATGTTATTGCCTTCACATTTGCAAGAGGATAAGATAAATATTTTAAAATGAGTACTTGCATTGCGCTTGGATGAATTAGTCAATGAGCCTTTCTGTGTAAACCAAGCCACAGAGAATAAGGTGAGGATGTTGATCACCGTGATAATATGAAGATGTGGCCGTATCTGTAGGCAGAGGGGTTAGTTGTACCTACATTGACCAGGCCACATGGTTTACAGCAGAGGCAGTTTGTGGCCTGCAGGCCCATAGAATGACCAAGAGTGTCGTATCTCAGCAGACCCGACATCAATATAATCGAAGGGCCCTGATCCAGAGAGAGAGAGAAAAAATAGGTGCAGGAGTAGGCCATTCGGCCCTTCGAGCCTGCACCGCGATTCATTGTGATCATGGCTGATCATCCAACTCAGTATCCTGTACCTGTCTTCTCTCCATACCACTGATCCCTTTAGCCACAAGAGCCACATCTAACTCCCTCTTAAATATAGCTAATGAACTGGCCTCAACTACCTTCTGTGGCAAAGAATTCAGGAGATTCACCACTCTCTGTGTGAAAAATGTTTTTCTCATCTTGGTCCAAAAAGACTTCCCCCTTATCCTTGAACTGTGACCCCTTGTTCTGGACTGGAGGGTTTGAGTACCACCAAGTCTACTCCGCCATTCATTCATGGCTGATCTATCTCTCCCTCTCAACCCCATTCTCCTGCCTTCCCATAAACCCTGACACCAGTACTGATCAAGAATAACTCAATATCCACCTTAAAAATATCCACTGACTTGCCTGCACAGCTAGGGTCGCCAACTTTCTCACTCCCAAATAAGGGACAAAAAGGTGAATGTAGACAGGGCATGTGAGGGGCTGGTGGGGACAATAAGGAACATTGAGGGGGAGGGGAGGGGGACTGGACGGGAGGGGGAGGGTTTACAGAAATGGGCAACATATAGCATACAACTGATACGCATAAGGGAGCCTGTGATTGGATGACAGGTGAATCACTCGTGCGTGGCATTGACAGCACGTGCAACATGCACGCACGCACGCACGCTGTTGTATCAGATCTAGGGTCTGTCTGTAAGCGAACCCTCTGGTGATTACAGAGTAGCAGAAGTCAAATGGGGAGGAAGATTGCAACCTTCACGTGGTCCGCCCTGTTTCGCCGAATGCAATCAACCCGGCGTGTACAATCAAATAAGATCAAATAGAGCACCTTGTCCTACAACTTTGGGCTGTGCACGCCATACGCAAGAAGAAGAAGAGAAGTCAAATACGGGACAAGGGCGGTCCCGTATGGGACAAACCAATTTAGTCCAATATACAGGATGTCCCGTCTAATACGGGACAGTTGGCAACCCTATCCATAGCCTTCTGTGGCAATGAAATATAATTACTTACACAGATTAATTACACCACCTACTGTCGGAGGAAATTCCTCCTCATCTCCTTTCTAAAGGTACGTCCTTTTATTCTGAGGCCATATGCTCAGGTCCTAGACTCTCTCACGAACATCTATCAGGTACATAGGTCTCAGACTTATCGGATCTCCGGTGAAAACCAGAACAGGCTGTCTGACAGGTGTCCCAACATCTATCCCACGACAGGACCACAAAATACTGGGATCCGTGCCGCTGCCAAGCAGTTACTGCCACACCTTATGTAGGAACAAACGCCAAATTCCCCATCAGAATGGGGATTCCTGACCGGGTGATATTGAGCTTAATTGAGTTTAATTTATTGCCACTTGTATCGAGGTACAGTGAAAAGGTTTTGTTGCGTTCTAACCAGTCAGCAGAAAGACAGTGCATGTTTACAATCGAGCCATCCACAGTGTACAGATACATGATAAAGGGAATAACATGAATAACGTTTTGCAAGATAAAGTCCAGTAAAGTCTGATGGAAGATAGTCCGAGGATTTCCAATGAGAAAAATCGTAGTTGATAGGATGGTTCAGTTGCCTGATACCAGCTGGGAAGAAACTGTCCCTGAATCTGGAGGTGTGTGTTTTCACAATTTTGTACCTTTTGCCTGATGGGAGATTGGAGAGGAGGGAGTGGCCAGGGTGTGACTCATCCTTGATTATGCTGCTGGCCTTGCCAAGGGAAGTGGAAAGTTAAGTTGTACATGTTTAACTTTTATAGAAACAGAAAATGTTGAAAACATCAGCAGGCCAGACAGTTTCCATGGACATCATCCTTTCACAGATGCTGCCTGACCTGCTGACTGGTTCCAGCATCTTCTGCTTTCATTGTAGATTTCAAGCATCTGTTAATGTCTGATGGGTCCAGACTTGAAACACGGCCCATCCATGTCTTCCAGAGATGCTGCCTGACCACTGAGCTACTCCAGCACTTTGCGTCATTATTTTGTAAACCAGCACCTGCAGTTCCCTGTGGCTCGCAACTGCAGAGCAATCACGATGTTGAGACGCAGACAGACAGATACAATACAATACAATACAATACAATACAATACAATACAATACAGAGGTTCAATAGAAATTTGGTTTCTGCAGTCATACAAACAAGAAGAAGAACCAAGACACAACACAATTCACACGAACATCAATCACATTGAATCTCCTCCTCACTGTGATGGAAGGCAAAGTCTTATCTCTCCCCTCGGCCCACAATGTCTGTGCTGTACATAATGCTAAAATAAACTAATCTCCTCTGCCTGCATGTGATCCTTATCCCTCCATACCCTACATGTCCATGTGCCCCTCTAAAATCCTCTTAAATGCCCCGCTGCTTCCACCACCACCCCCATTCCAGGCACCCACCACTTCCTGATTAAATTACTTACCATCACATCTTTTATGTGCAGTTACAATCAGGGACTACGTGAAGAGCCCGCTCAGCACGCATGCGCGACATATCTCAAAGCAGCGGTGTGGAATCACAGATAGACACAGTTATTGAAGTAAACAGAGTAAAGAAAAGGAGATCAGTTTATCAGTTTGACCCATATTATTGAGGGTGGGAGCGGAGGGCATTTAATCCCTCATCGTAACTCCTCATAAATTACAGATCAAACTTCAAACTGGTAAGATCTCGTTTAATCTTACTATTTTACTTCGGAGTCACGTGAGTGACTACTGGAAGACTTCAAAGCTCTGTGATTTCAAACCGTGTAACAGTTATTACTTCACTCACTGCCGAAGTCTTTGAGGGAGGAAGTATGTTATCGTAATCAACCAATCAATTTGTTTGTAGAAAAACACAATGGTACTTTTTAACAATAACAACAAAGAAATTAAATTGCTCCCCTGGGCTTAAATTAAATATTTGCAGTCTGTAAAATGTTTTCTGCAAATAAAACAGGTTTTGCCAACGGCTTATTATAAAATTTCTGAACGGTCTTTCCCCCCACCATCCTGCTGTAGCCAGGATGTGGTCTATAGGCACGTCCATTCTTTTAGCCGTCGACGTGGATGTTGCCCTGGTGGAATGAAATTTGTACATGTTAGTGTTTATCCCAGCAGCTTTTAGCACCTGCTTGAGCCATCTCGAAATGGTTTGGTTCATCATCCGACCATAAGGTTTTTTATGACTGACCCACAAGGCTCTTCATCTCCTTCGAATATTTTGGTTGTGTCTATGTAGGATAGTAGGTGGGTCATGGCACATAACCGTGGTTCTGGCGGGTAAGCCTGGTATTCCACGACTGGATTAGGTGTTACTGGTCTGCTCTGTTTGATCCGTCCCTGGATAACGACAGAGATCTGGTCTGGAGCTGTGAGCATGGTGTCCAGTCGCAATAGGTGTAGTGACTGGACCCTCTGTGCAGATACAAGTGCCATCAACAGTGTTTTGAGCATAGATTGTTCCAGGTTGAGGTATCTGGTTGGTGGCCATCCCCTGAGGTACATAACCCTGAGGTATGTCAGGACCACACTGACATGGGTGTACCTTAGTCTAGGGGGTTAGAGTTGTAAATAACCTTCATTAGTTTGACCACCAGCGGGTGGGACCCCATGGCCTGTTGTCCTGGAGCTGGTTTTAAATAGACAGGCAGGGCAATTCTAGCTGTTGATGGCTCTGTAGCTGAAGTCCTTCATCGTGGTGAAGGTTTGCCAGGAATTCCAGTACGTTGGTAACTGTAGCGGTTGAGTAGGTGGTCCCTGTATCCAAGCAGTACTTCTCCCATTTTTTGATGCTGGAAAAGTGCTGTTTTTTAGTGGATGTTCGGAGGGATGCTGACATGGTGTCAACGGTTTGTTATGATAATTCCAGTCCCAGAAGTGGTTTGTGCAGAATCTGCAACCCAGGAGTTTGATTTTTTCATGGCACGGGTGGCTTGTGCCCGACACTGGGTGTTAATAACTCTGGGTCACTGGGGAATACCATCGGAGCTTCAACAACCATGTCATGTAGTATTGGGAACCATGGCTGTGTAGGCCAGTCGGGTACTATCAAAATACCTGAAGCAGAGTCCATTTGTATTGTGCGTAGTCCCCGACTGATGAGGCAGAAGGGAGGAAATGCATAGAAGAATAATTTTCCCCAATCCAGCGCGAACGCATCCACCGCTGCTGCCTCAGGGTCTGGTTCCCAAGCAACATACATTGGTACCTGGTGATTTAGCCTTGATGCAAATAAATCGATATCTGGCGTGCCATATTGCTTGATAACTTTTGCAATTTTTTGGGGGTTTAACATCCAGTCGATGTTATCATTAAATTTACGTGACCTGGTTTCTGCCACTGTATTTAGCTTACCTGGCAGGTAAGTTGCTGATAGCCAAATATGTCTTTCGACACACCATTGCCAAATTGTGTTGACCAACTTGTCGCATGATACCGATTTTATGCCGCCTATATGGTTAATGTAGGCCACCACCGTAGTATTATCTATTTGTAACCGTACATGCAAGTGATGCATATTTGTGCAAATGCTTTTAAACCATAAAAGTCACCCAACATCTGTAGATAATTAATGCCCAGTATAAGTGGTAACGATGACTCTGGGTTAGTCCATCTACTACTTGTGCTGGATATAGAGTTAGTTGCTCCCCAGCCTTGAGCACTGGCATCTGTTTGGATAACTAACGTAGGGTTAGTGATGATAATAGGGCTGAAACTACGTCAAACGTTTTTTGCCCACCACTGTAGTTCTGATATTGCTTCAGTGGGTAACTTTATGACACGATCATAATGACCTGGGTGTCGTTTTGGTGCCTGTACCTTTGCTCTTTGTAAGTTTTGACAGTGCAAAGGTCCGAATCATTAAATTGTTGCATGATTCTGCCAATTCAACTGTTTTGTCTCTTGGCAATGTTACAGTCACGTAGACTGAATTAATTGTGAAGCCCAAGTACTCCATGATTGTGGATGGCTTCAATGAATGAATGAATGAAAACTTTATTGTCATTCAGATATACACCTAGATACAGTGCACCTTGAACGAAATTTCGTTGCATTTTACTCGCCAAAATCAGTTAAAAGTTAAAAGTTCCAGGTGCGTCCATAAAAATGCCTCATGCGCATGGTTCTGTAAAATAAATATATATTAAAAAGTTTTTAAAAAGTGACGATATTTAAAAAGTTTTTTGATTATTCAGTAGTCTTATGGCCTGGGGGATGAAGCTGTTGCAGAACCTGGTTGTCCCGCTCTTCATGCTGCGGTACCTCCTCCCAGAGTTAAGCAGTATAAACAGTCCAAATTGTGGGTGTGTGGGGGCTCTGATAATGCCCTTAGCTCTACTCAGACAGCGCTTGTACCCCATGTCCATGATGGAAGGAAGAGAAGTCCCAGTGATTTTTTCCGTTGTCCTCACCACTCTCTGAAGGCACTTCCAGTCCGCAGCTGTACAGCTGCCGCACCACGTGGAGATGCAGCTGGTCATGACCGACTCAATTGTGCTTCTGTAGAAAGTGGCGAGGATGGGAGGGTGGAGGTGTAAACTTCTCAACCTGCGGAGGAAGTACAACCGCTGCTGTGCCCGTTTTGCCAGAGATGTAATGTTTGTGGACCAGTTTAAGGTGTCCGTTATATGCACCCCCAGGAACTTGATGCTTTTCACCTGCTCCACTGCTGAGTTGTTGATGCAAAGTGGAGTGTGACTGGGCTGAATTTTCCTTCTGAAATCGACGACAATCTCCTTGGTTTTGTTCACATTTAGGAGAAGGTTGTTCCTGCTGCACCAACTCGCCAGCTGTTCCACCTCCTCTCTATATGCCTGGTCGTCATTATTGCGGATGAGGCCCACTACTGTTGTGTCATCCGCGTATTTGATGATATGGTTAGTAGTGGACCTGGCGACACAGTCATGTGTCATCAATGTAAAGAGCAGCGGACTCAGGACACAGCCCTGAGGGGAGCCGGTGCTCAGTGTGATGACCGAGGAGGTGTTCTTCCCCACCCGCACAGACTGTGGTCTTTCAGAAAGAAAATCCTTTCTTAAATTTATCTGGATGTAAGACAATCCCAGGGTTTCGAATAACTGTTAGGTAGCTGATACAGCTAACATAGTCAAATTCCATGGTCTTGCCTATTATTTAAGATATCATCAAGATATGCCATGACAATATGTTTTTGTCTTCTGAATATTGCCAGAGCTGGTTTTAGTATCTTGGTGAATAATCTTGGGCTGATGTGAACCCATTGGGTAACGCTTTAAACTGCCATAGCTGCCCCATCCAGGTAAATTTCAGGTATCTGCGATGATCCTTGTGAGTGGTACTAGATAGTAAACATCTTTAAGATCAATGCTTGCCATGAAGTATCCTTTGGAAATTAGTTGTTTGGCAGTAATAACCGTTTCCATTTTGATATGTATATACTTAACAAACATATTTAGTGAAGTTAAGTCAATGATGATGCGACATCCGCCATATTTTTTGGGTTTAGTGACGAATATTTGATACGAATTCCAAGGGTTCATGTTTCCCATGATACCCTTTGTAATTAGTCTCACCAGTTCAGCTTGTCCCTCGTTTCTCTAACGGAGAGGGAAAATACCCTCTGGGATGAATGTTGAACTGGTGGCAATTTTTCTAGTATGAATTGTATTTTATATCCACTAATGCCATTGAGTATATACTGAGCACTCGTGATAGACTACTGTGCTTCTTAAAACAGGTGTAATCTCCTCCTTGTTAGTATTAAGCCCCTATTTTCTATACGCTGGTAGGAACCAGACCCACCTACCTCCATGGTTATGGGTATTGTTCTGTTTCCTGCCGGTCCAACGAGTCTTGCATGTTGTCTGACGTGGCGGTGATATTAGAGGTGGCGCATTTTCCATGGGGTCCGCTCTGGGCCCTGGTCTAAAGAAGACTTCCGGGGATAGAATGCAGACCCCGAGCTTTCACCAGTCCCATACGGTAGACGTCGACTGATGGACGCGATGGGGTGCTGCTGCTTAGGAATTATTGTTTTTGGTTTGCTCGTCCCGGGCCTGCCCTCATGAGACCGAAAGTCTTTTAAAGCCTCTTCATTATCCTTCATATACTTTGTGAGGTTTTCGCCAAAGAGCAGTGGGTCTGGCTCAGAGGCTGGGGTATACACAACCCCGCAAATTTAGGATTTTATGGCAGGTTTTATGATTTGTTTATGAAGGTTGTGGTCATCTCCGTATTTGTCCATGGAACGAGCAAACGATGTGATGGCTGATGTCAGGCGCTAGCGGGCTGGGCTCGGCACGGTGTCGGGGAATAGCGGAGCGCCCGGAAAGCTGTCCTACCACCTTGTTGCTGCCCCCTCCCCCCAGATGGAACGCTCCTCCGTGGAGTCGAGCGGGGAGCAGGTCTTTTCAGGCGGCTGTCTTTCCCCCCATGCGGGTGGAGAGACGTCCCCGTCCGACAAGTTGGAAGCCACCGGCCGGACGCCTCTTCCGTGGCTTTACTTCCAGCGCGGTGTCGGGGAATAGCGGAGCGCCGGGTAAGCGGTCCTACTGCCTTGTTGCTGCCCCCCCCAGATGGAATGCTCCTCTGTGGAGTCGAGCGGGGGACTGGTTTGTTCTAGAGCCTTTCTTCTCTGCTTGAAAGCAGAAGGCTCCCTGTGAAAGAAAACCCAACCTCAGAGCTTACCTGACGGTCCGTCTTTCACCCCATAGCGGGAGCGCCTGGCTCCCGATGCGCCGCTGTTGCACTGCTGAATGTAATGCCGCGCATGCGTGCTGAGCGGGCTCTTCACGTAATCACTCACGTGACTCCAAAGTAAAATTGCTCATTCTAAGCTTCCCCCCAGTCTAGTTTCAGTCAAAAACCACTGATTCATGGGGGTGTGCAACTAATCTATATTTGACAAAACACAATTACAGTTCAACTACTATACCTAACCACGGGTATCCGCGTATCTGCCTTATTAATCCCTCTAGGCCTCGCTCAATCAGAGATACTCCAGATGGTCACGCAGTCCCAAGCGCTCTCCCAGCAGATCGGCGCAGGACCTCGTGGCAGAGGACGTTTATAGGTCCCCGGATCTCGAGGGGCCAAACCACATGGGGGTGGTCTCTTTACAATCCAATTGCAGATATCTATTAACCCCATACATCAATGGACATTACCCTAACCCAATAATACAGTAACTAATACAGGTGCACAACCTTTTATCCGAAAGCCTTGGGACCAGACACTTGTCGGATTTCGGACATTTTCGGATTTCCGAATGGTAGATTTTTAGCGTAGATTAGGCGGCTTGAAAAGTCTCGAGCAGCTGCCTCCTCCCCGGAGACCGGGAGAATCATTGCATAAATGTTAGTCAGTTAGTTTGGAGGGATTTTATGTGGTGGTGATGGAGTAGGGGTGAAGGGGGAAACTTTAATTCTTAGTCCCCTACCTGGTCGGCGACTCCCAACCTCGCGGAGCTGGGGGCTCCGTCCGGCCGCGGGCGGCGCCAGTTGGAGCTCCGACCCCGGCAACTCTACCCCTGGCTGCGCGGCTCCAAATCCAGCGACGCTCCAACATTCGCCGAGCTGGGGCGTCCGGCCGCGGGTCGCGGGCCGTGCTGGATTTGGAGCGCCTCGCAGCCAGGGGTAGAGTTGCCGGGGTCGGAGCTACAACCGGCGACGCCCACAGCCCCACCGGCCACAGCGCTGCGGAGCTTACTGCACGGCGACCGGGTAAGGCATTGACCGCTCCCCGCCTCTCCGACCAGGTAGGGGACTAAGAATTAAAGTTTACCCCTTCACCCCCCCTTCACATAAAAGCCCTCCAAACTAACTGACTAACATTTAAGCAATGATTTACAGATGTTTAAGCGTCTCCCGGTCTCCGGGGAGGAGGCAGCCGCTGCAGTAATACAGACCTGGGTTGACCGTGGGTCGTTTAGGGTCAAGTTTGGCGCCAAACGCGAACTTTGGTGCGCAGACGACATCTGGAAAAAATGGCCGGTTTTCGGAGTTTTTCGGTTTCCGGAACACCGGATAAAAGGTTGTGCACCTGTACATTGTATTCAAACAGTATTTCTCAGAGGAAGCGAACTTCGCAACATTTACCCTGATATGTTCTCGAATGGACTAGAATATTCCCAGCCAATCTATACTCTGACCACCGAGCCCAGTACCTTTACGAGATTCCTCGTCTGTCACTCCAGGGAGGGACTCGGGTATCTTCACGCAGCCACTCCTCTCTGCTGGGAACTGAGGGTACAGCATCTTGCCTCTTCGCGCTGGCAGTTGTCGATGACGATTTTCGGAGCGCACCTTTCCAATCTGCGCTCTCGGCAAAGATAGATCAATAGGTAGACCAGACCTGTGTTTTAATACCCCACCTATTGGATACCAAATCTAACCTTGGGCCACTCCTCGCCCAATGAAGCACGTCAGGCTCTCGTTAAAGCAGCTGCAATCTGCCAACTACGACCAAGTTTTGGGCCACTCCACGCCAGGTTTTATGGGCCCCCAACCCAAAGGAGTGCTAACCCCCCCCCCCCCCCCAGCGCTTGCTAGACTCTGTTCTAATTATCTCGATTAGACCCTTTGCCAAGCCCGCGAATGATCGATCCGCTCCGACTAACAGAGTGCCGAAAACCAATGTGAAAACCACACAATGGGCCCAATTTCTGCACTCGCGATCGAGACAGCTCAACACCCTTGATCGCAAATGTGTTTGGGGGACTGTTGAGCCCCCAATGTAAATTGCTAATTCTAAGCTTCCCCACAGTCTAGTTTCAGTCAAAAACCACTGAATGAAACATGTGCGCAACTAATCTTTATTTTGACAAAACACAATTACAATTCAACTACTGTACCCAACCACCGCGGGTTCGATGCTCATATCTGCCTGACCAAGCCCTCTAGGCCTCGCTCAAACAGCGACACTCCAGAAGGTCGTGCAGTCCCAAGCGCTCTCCCAGCAGATCGACGCAGGACATCGTGGTAGCGGACTTTTATAGGCCCCTGGATCTCGAGGAGCCAAACCACATGGGGGTGGTCTCTTTGCAATCCAAATTACAGATAACAAACAAACAGTGAAAGTAGCAGGATGACTAATGTGGAGGAGGGATGGAGAGAGCGGGAATGCAAGCATTAATAGTAAGATTAAACGAGTACTTACCAGTATGAAGTTTGATCTGTATTTTATGAGGAGTTACGGTGAGGTATTACGTGAAGACCCCAGCGCAGTGCGCATGTGCGGCATACTTCGAAGCAGCGGTGTGAAATCACAGGATAGACACAATATTTGAAGTAAGATAGTAAAGATCATGAGACATCAGTTTATTAGTTTGATCTATATATTGAGGGTGGGAGCGGCGGGCACGTAATACCTCACCGTAACTCCTCATAAAATACAGATCAAACTTCATACTGGTAAGTACTCGTTTAATCTTACTATTTTACTTCGGAGTCACGTGAGTGATTCCGTGAAGACTTCAAAGTCTGTGATTTCAAACCGTGTAACAGTTTTTATTTCACTCACTGCCGAAGTTTTTGAGGGAGGAAGTGTTATCGTAATCAACCAGTGGATCTGCTTTCACAAGAAACAGAAAGGTATTTGTTAACAATAACAACATAAAGAGCTCCCCTGAGCTTAAATTAATATTGCAGTTTGTAATATTCTTCCTGCAATTAAATCAGGTTTATCAACGGTTTATAATAAAAATTGTTCTGAACGTCGTTCCCTTGACCATTCTGCCGTATTGAGAATGTGGTCAACCGGGATGTCCATTCGTTCAGCCGCTGATACCAATGCTGCCCTAGTGGAATGGGATTAAAATGTATTATTATCTATTCCGGCAGCTTTCAGTACCTGTTTGAGCCACCTTGGAGTGGTTTGGCTCGTACCCCGTCTTGGGGTTTCTGTGGTTGACCCATAGGCTTTCCTCTCCCTCTAAGATTGTGGGTTGTGTCTATATATAGTAGTAGATGGGTCACCACACTCAACCTGGACTCTGGTGGGTAGGCCCGGAATCCCACCAGTTAATTGGGCGTTCCTGGTCCATATAGCCATATAACGATTACAGCACGGAAAACACAGGCGATCTCGACCCTACTAGTCCGTGCCGAACTCATAATCTCGCCTAGTCCCATATACCTGCGAGTTAGATTTTACCAGACCTAGAATATGAACGTGATGCGTCTGGGGTAATCACCATGTTATCCAGTCTAGTCTTATGGAGTGACTGGACTCTGTGAGCGTGTACGAGAGCCATAAGCATGAGCGTTTTTAACATAGATTGAGCAAGCTGAGGGATCTGGCTGGTGCCATTCTCTGAGATCATGTCTCTATCACACCATATCCCATGGGGTATCCTGGGTTTTTGGGGCTTATATATTATAGTTGCCCTTCATAAGTTTACCTTCAGTAGATGGGATCCCATGCTCTGCTGTCATGCTGTTTTAGATAAGCAGATAAGGCGCTCCATGCTGTATTTACGGCACTGTAACTCACCTTTTAGTCATGGTGTAGATGTTCCAGGAACTCCAATACGTCAGTGGTTGAATAGTTCGTTGTCCCTGCGTCGTGGCAGTATTTTACCCATGTTAGCTTTTAGTGACTGTTCGCAGGGATGCCGACATGGTGGTAATGGTTCCTTTGGATAGTCCCAGTCCCTGGTAAGGTCTATTCAAACCCTGCACCCAGGAGTTTGATGTTTCCCTGGCATGGGTGGCTTGTGCCTGATACTGGGTTGAGTCAGCAACCATGGTCCACTAGGGAAATCCATAGGTGACTCGCCCACCGTGTCGTGATGAACTGGGAACCATGGCTGTGTAGGCCGGTCGGGCACGTTCAATACCTCGGAGACAGATCCCATCTGTATTGCGAAGTGCCCGTCTGATGAGGCAGAAGGGAGGAAGGCAAAGCAGAAATTCCCCCTTCCAGCGTGTAGGCATCTATCGCTGCTGCCTCTAATCTGGTTCCTAAGTCACATACATAGGTTACTGGTGATTCCTTCTTGTGCAACCAAATTGATATCTGGCTTTCAAACTGCTTAATACCTTTAGCAGATATTTTGGGTTTGACATCTATTCAATGTAATCATAAATTTTACCCCGTGACATGGTGTCTCCCACTGTGTTCTAGCTTCCTAGGACATAGGCAGCTGATAGTTAAAATGTCTTTTGACACACCATTGCCAGATTTGTTTGACCAATTTGTTGCACAATAATGATTATTATGCTCCCCATATGGTTGATATAAGCCACCACCATAGTATTATCAATCCGTAACCACATATGTACGTGCTGCATTTGAAATGCATAAGTTTTTTAGCCCAATAGGCGATCACCAATCCCAAGTAGTTGATGCCCGGTATGTGTAGTAACGATGTTTGTGAATTGGTCCATCTGTTACCTGTGCTGGATATGGAGTTTAGTTGCTCCCCAGCCTAAAGTACTGGCATCGGTTTTTAATAACCAAGTTGGGATTGGTGATGATAATAGGGCTGAGAACTATGCCAAATATATGTCTGCCCACCACCTTAATTGTGATATAGCTTCAGTGGGTACATTCATGATTTGATTATAGTGACCCAAGTACCTTGGCAAAGTAACAGTCATATGGACGGAATTATTATTGAAGCCCAGATAATCCTTGGTAGTTAACGCTTCAATTCTGGTATATCTGGGCGTGGGATAAACCTCAGAGCTTTAGAGAGCTGTTTCGTAGCTAGAACTGCTGCCACAGCTAATTCCTTTGTTTCCCCTAATATGAGGATATCATCCAATATATGCCATGATTATGCTTGTTTTCTTAATATTTTCATGGCCATTTTTTAAATATTTATAGTAGTTTAGGGCTGAGGTTAGACCATAGGGAATGCTCTATGCTCCCATGGTTGCCCTAACCGGGATATCCATTATCCAGGTAAAATTTTTTAGGTATCTATAATGATCCTAGTGTATGGGTATAAGATAGTTAGCATCTTCCATATCAATGCTCCCCATAGGTATCCTTGGGAGATCAGATGTCTGGCAGTGACAAAAACCCGTCTCCATCTTAAAGTGTATATACTCAACAGATTTATTTAGTGATATTAGATCAATGATGATGCTACATTCACCATCTTTTGTAGTTTTGGTGAATATATTCGATACAAATTCCAATGGTTCATGTTTACTCCCATGATCCGTTTAGTAATGAGCCTTTCTAGTTCAGCTTGACCTTCTCACTTCTCTTTTCTTAGAGGGAGAAAATGCCCTTTGGGCGCATTGCTGAACTGGCGGTAATATGCCCAATTTGAATTCGTTTTTATCCTCTAATACTGTTGAGTATATTTTTAGTTATTTGTGACAGCATCCCATGCTTTATCAACAAGTGTAAATGCCCCCCCCCCCCCCCCCCCCCCCCCCCCCCCGCAGTTAGTAGAACACCCTTATTTAGTGTAGACTGGGAGGAACCAGACCACCTACCTCCATGTTTATTGTTTTTTCATGAAGGCCTAGTTTGCTGGTATGCTGGTGCTGTCGGTGGGGCGGCGCATTTTCCCACGGCTCCGCTCTGGGCCCCTGTCTAAAAGAACTTTGGGGGTAATGTGAAGCGGTCGCCAGGCTTTCACCAGTCCTTGTTTGATATTGCTGGTGGATGCCGAGGGGTGCTGCCAGCTGGGTGTTGGATGCGATGTCCTGCTCGTTCCATGGCCTGCCCTCATGAGGCGCACAGGTTTAGCTGCCTCTCTTCCCGCAGCAGCGGTTTGCATAGCCCCGTATATTTGGGGTTGCGGGCAGGTCTATATGCACCATTGTTCAGTCGAGTATCCCAAATTTGGGAACATCTTAGGCGTCAGCACCCTGGTAGTGCAACGGGATAGTCTCATCCTGGGAGAACCACCTTGGTGATCATGGCGTCTCGCCTGCCAGGTGAGTATGATCCGTGGAAAAACGAGCAAAGGCGGTAACATCTTGACCCTTCTGTTAGGAGCTTCAGAATTCGCTGCTTGTCTGCGAGTCTGCTGACCCAGCTGCCTGCGGATTTGCCTCTAGAAAGGCCTGCTCCTGCAGGGCTTTGTTGGGAAGATGGTCGCGTGGAGGAGCCATGTAGTGGCCCCCGACACCCAGTAGCTCTTCCTGATCCTGCTCCCCTGGCATACTGCTGTTCTCGTCCGCCTGCCCAGCGTTTAAGCCAGCCCAGCCCTGGCCTCCTTAGCTAGCCTCAAAAGAGGGAGCAAAAGGGTGTGCTATAAATTGGAGGAGGCATAGCTCAAACTCCGCTGTTGCATCAATCCCTCGTCCAGGGAGATGGCTAGTGCAATAGCACTGGGGTAGGAGTGTCAGCTCCCTTGGCATTCAGCCAGTGCCCCTTTTTTCCCTGGAGGTGAACTCCATGACCTCCTCTGGCTTGGGGAGACAGACATACTTATTTTTGCTGTCTCCAACCTGTTCCAGTTTTGGAGGAAGTTGGCTCCTGTAGAACCTGTTAAATTGGGAAGATTTTTATCTTACCTGTATGTAGAGGCTGCCTGCCGTTTTTCAGGCGGCATTGTAGCGGTTCCTGGGCGGCGATTCTCCTTGTCAGGAGTCTGCAGGGCTGCCGGTCGGGTTTTTAAACTTCCCGCCGGTCCACAAAACTGCTGTTCACCGGCTTCAGCGCAGCTCCTTGCAGCGGTCCGCAGCGTGTGCGGTCCCGTTAGCGCCTTTCCCCCTCCACTGTCGGCTCCTTCGCTGGAGTCGAAACGGGGGCCGCTGCCTCTCTACTTTGCTCCCCCTGGAGCAAAAACCACAAGGCCCGATTAAGGTAAGTACTTACCTCACGTTCCTTGGATGCGGGAGCGCCCGACTCCCGCTGGCCGCGTTCTGCACAGCTGTGCGATTATGCCGCACATGCGCACTGCGCTGGGGTCTTCACGGAATCACTCACGTGACTCCGAAGTAAAATTAAAATTAAATAATGTAATGTTAAAATTGTACAAGACATTGGTGAGGCCAATTCTGGAGTATGGTGTACAATTTTGGTTGCCAAATTATAGGAAAGATGTCAACAAAATAGAGAGAGTTCAGAGGAGATTTATTAGAATGTTGCCTGAGTTTCAGCAACTGATTTACAGAGAAAGGTTGAACAAGTTAGGTCTTTATTCTTTGGAGCGCAGAAGGTTAAGGGGGGACTTGATAGAGGTCTTTAAAACGATGAGAGGGATAGACAGAGTTGACGTGGATAAGCTTTTTCCATTGAGAGCAGGGAAGATTCAAACAAGAGGACATGATTTGAGAATGAAGGGACAAAAGTTTAGGGGTAACATGAGGGGGAACTTCTTTACTCAGAGTGGTAGCTGTGTGGAATGAGCTTCCAATGGAAGAGGCAGGTTCGATTTTATCATTTAAAAATAAATTGAATAGGTATATGGATGGGAAAGGAATGTAGGGTTATGGGCGATGGGACGAGGTTGAGAGTAAGTGTTCGGCACGGACTAGAAGGGCGGAGATGGCTTGTTTCCGTGCTGTAATTGTTATATGGTTATATTGTTATAAATCAATATTCATACCACTGGGTTGTTAGCTGCCCAAGCGAAATATGAGGTGCTCAACTTTGACATTTCTACCCTGGGAGAAAGGTTCTATCCACCCTATCTCTGCCTTGCATAATTTTATATACTTTATATGCATCTAAACTGTTCTCTCTGCCCCACCCAAACCCTTTCTCTGAAACTTTAATGTTATTTTTAATCGTTTCCCAGTTTTGTTATTTTTAAATCATTAGTTTTATTGCTCGCTGCACAGGTGCTCTTTCATCTGCTGAGTATTACCTGCATTTCCTGTTTGCACACCATTATGGACTGCCTCGTTAATTATATGTGATTCTATGCACTTTACCTCTTAAGTGCCTAATCTTTTGGTGTAATTGCAATCGATACTCTGCAGTAACTTGTTCCGCAAGGTTGTGAGTCCACCTACATTCGTGCAAGAACATGACACGATGTACATTGGCTGTGTATGTTTGGGCATTGAGTGCCATGTAGTGGCTAGCTTTGCAGTGCAAGTCATTTGATCTTGTTCTTGCTGCAGATATCAGTGTTACATGAAGTAAAAAACATTTAGTATAGATTGAAATCCAATAACAATCATTTCCAGGTACCTTTATCTCCCTGAGCTGATTGTCCCCACTTTGGCATGAGATTGTTCTGTACCAGCCCGGGTGGCATAGTGTCACAGTGGTAGAGTTGCTGCCTTACAGCACCAGAGACCCGGGTTCGATCTCGAATATGGGTGCTGTCAGTACGGAGTTTGTGCCTTCTCCACGTGACCTGCGTGGGTTTTCTCTGGGATCTTTGGTTTCCTCCAACACACCAAAGACGTACAGGTTTGCAGGTTAATTGGCTTTGTATAAAAAGTAAAATTGTTCCTTGTGTGTAGCGTAATGTTAGTGTGGGTGGATCGCTGGTCAGTGCGGACTCGGTGGGCCGAAGGGCCTTCTTCCACGCTGTATCTTTAAATTAAACTAAACTAAATTAAACCAGATGCACACCAGATGCGATCATTCCCATGTAATGTTGCTTTTGGAGCATCGCCAGAGAAACTGGGACCTACCTGTGGATGACTCCTAGTTAGTCACTCAGGTGACTAAATTTGAACATTTTCACAACATCGTGAACACGGCTAATTTACTTTTCTTGCAGGAAGGAACTGCAGATGTTGGTTTACACCAAAGACAGGCTCAAAAATCTGGAGTAACTGAGTGTGTCAGGCAGCATCTCTGGTGAAAAGAAATAGGTGACGTTTCAGATCAAGTCCTTTTTTCAGACGCTGAAGATTCTGTAGAAAGATCTCAACCCGAAGCGTCAGCTATTCCTTTTCTCCAGATATGCTACTAACCTGCTGAGTTACTCCAGCTTTTTGTGACTATCAAGTTACTTTTACCTTTCTTCTAAACTTTGCCGCGCACTGATTCGCAATAGCCACCTGTACATGTTGGATCACAGACCTTGACATCTCTCTGCTACTTCCTGCCCAATTATAGTCAAACAATTGTAGTCCTATTGGCCTATGCTCCAGCCACCATGCCCACATCTAACCACTCAAGTCCTGTGGACTTTTTCTAGGAGTTTCCTGACCTCATCACTCCAAATTGGCCAGCTTCCACCCCTCAACTGCCCTCAACCCTGCCCAAGATCTGCTAAAATCCTTACTTGCTAGCAGCCAGGTAGCAATTCCCCAACTAAGCCCCGCCCTGACCTCAATCACTAATAATCTGTCACCACACAAACTTAATTTCCACAAGGTTCTGTCTTAGCAGCTGGCCAAACCTCACATGAACAGATGAGGTTTTGGGTCGTGACCCTGCCTCAGACTGATTCAGTCTGAAGTAGGGGCCTAACCCAAAATGCTGTTTGTCTACTCCCTCCATAGATGCTCCCTGACCCCTGAGTTCACACAGCACTTTGAGATTTGGTCAAGATTCCAGTTTCTGCAGTTTCTTGTGTCTCCAAACCTCTCTTTGACCTTGATTGGGCCGTCAACGTCACAACCTTCAGCTCACCCACAAGCTTCCTGGAACATCTAAAGTTTAATCTGGTCTATCAATCTTGAGTTGAGAGCCGGATGGATCTGGAAGCTCAAGTTACAAGATACAAGATACATTTATTTGTCACATGTACCAACTGGTACAGTGAAATGTGTGGTCACCATACAGCCATACAAATAATAAAGAGCACAGAACACGATAGTCTTTAACACAGACATCCCCACACAGCGGGGAAAGAGCAAAGTTCCCCACTGTGAGGGAAGGCTCCAAAATTTAGTCATCCTCCTCCGTTGTCCTCTGTGGTTCACCCGTGGTCGGGAGGCTCCCGAACCCCTCGCAGCACCGCCATGGGCGACCTGATGTTCAGTCCCTCACGCCGGGATGATGGAACTCCGATGTCGGAATGGGAGAACCACCTTAACGGCTTGGGTTTCCGAATCGGCCACTTCCTACCGGAGTTCGCGGCTCCCAATGTCCACAGGCCGCGCAGGTCGGAGATTCAATGCTGGCGGCCCTCGGTAAAGGGTCCCAGGACTCCTCGATGTTGGTCAGCGATGTTGAGCTCTCCAAACCCCAGCTCCGAGATATTGAAGCAGCAGGCCCAACACTCCGGAGCTTCAAACGGCGGTCCAGGTAAGGCATCTGCCCGCTCCACAGTGAATCCAGTGCTACACCGCCGCTGCTGAAGCTTGGTCCGGTCCCCGGCAGGAATTGCCGCGCCAATCTAGTTGGTAGGCCGTGAGGGGGGGGCGGGGAGAGGACGCGACTGGCAGAATAGTCGCATCTTCGCCAGGAAGTGACTGGGAAACGGTTTCCCCCTTACACTACCCCCCTCCCCCACATAGAGAAACTAAAGAATCCTCCAAATCACACTTTTAATACAGACTAAAAATTAACAAAAGATTGAAAAACAGACAGACTGTAGGCAGAGGCTGCCATCATTGCAGCGCCCCTAGTGGATTACTTAATAATCTGTGATTATAAAAATAATCGTCAGTTGTCTTGAGACTTTAGACTTTAGAGATACAGGGCGGAAGGTGAGAAAATATGAAATACGAAGGAAATTTAGCTGATAATATAAAAGAGTTTCTTCAGTTATATAAAGAGGTGTTTACTGGAGACCACTGGGAAATAATGCTGGAGAAGGGATAAAATGGAATAAAGAAATGGCAGGTACACAAAAATGCTGGAGAAACTCAGCGGGTGCAGCAGCATTTATGGAGCGAAGGAAATAGGCAACGTTTCGGGCCGAAACCCTTCTTCAGACTGAAGAAATGGCAAATGAATTGAATAACTCGTTTGCATCAGTCTTCACAGTGGAAGACACCAGCAATGTGCCTGAAATTCAAGAGAGTCGGGGGTGGAGTGACTATTACCAGGGAGTGTAATAAGGAGTGTAATTACTTTGAAAACCTGTCTTTGAGGAATTTCACTTCATCACGACTTGTACTTGAAATTTACCCTCCTGGTGCTGATGTGTGGGGATGTTCAAAGCTCAAGCCACGTGATGTACACGCCCAATTCCATGACAGATTGAAACTGCCTCAACTCACCCCACCCCTGTCATCTCATTTCTGTGCAGTAATAAATTATTCTGAGAAGGCATCTGTTGTTTCATTTAGACATTCTACGTGTGGCAGTCAGTCTCGGTGACCAAAAGAGTCTTATCGTTTCTTGAACACCTCCAATTAGACTGCTCTTTCATCCCTTGTCATCTATCTGTCACCTATCCCTTCTCTCTCCCCAACCCCTGGAATACCTGGCATTAAGCGGGAATCTTAGCATCTCCTCCCTTCCTGCCAATGTCTCCACAATGCAGGAATATTTCAGTGGTTCAAAGGAGAATCAAGAGGCTGCCAAATGTCTCTGACTATTTGGACTATCCTCGAATGAATGAATGATACCTATTGTCCCATGGAGCTGGGGTACCCAAGTACAGTGAAATGCTTTGTTTGCATACAATCTCGGCAGTACACAAGTGTTGCCATGTGTTGGTGCCGACTAAGTTGCAAAGGTTCACCGGACAGTCCGATCTACCGCCTGCCATCCCCCCCCTCCCATCCTTCCGCCCACCCTGCCAGTTCCCCCTTCATTATCGCCCACCCTGCCAGTTCCCCCTTCCTTACGACACCCATGTCCCCCTTTGGGTCTCCACACACTGGGTCCCCTGTTCTCGGCAGCGCTGTGCCGGGTCCCCTCACTGCTCTCGCCCTCTGCCCCTCCTCACTCTCCGCTCGCCGGCACAGTTCCTGTCGACACTGGCGGCCCGGGTCCGATCCGGGGCCCACGGTGGGCGAGCCGGGCCTACTGGGCTGGCCCTCGGTCCACCGTGGACTGGTTCTCAGTTTGCAAGCCCTCTCTATATGAAACAATCATGGCCCACAACAGAAGAATATACAACACATCAAATGAAATAAAATCAAATAAATTACTTTAAGCCTGGTTAAAGTCTGTTTATTGACAAGTTGTTACACTGTGGGGACTAAAAATGCTCGTATAAAGTGATACTTTGGTGATAAGAATGCAATATATCAACACTTCATTGCTATTGGTTTAGATGAAAATTAGTTCATTGTCATTGATTTTTTATTCATACACTCAAAATCTGATCACTGGAGTTTTGTGTGAAATGATGATGTTTGCTGAAGTTTACTGATTCCCCCATTAAATCAGTCATAAAATATTCTGCCATTCAAAAGAGATGCTTTCCTTTTCTGCGTGGCTCCTAGTTTGGTTTTATGCATCCTACTTTTTTCTTAAAAGATGTAAAAAGTGAAACACCGAACATGTTTATATATGAATGTATATTATATTCATATATAATACCCAACGCATCACCAGTTCCTCACAACGCATCACCGGTTCCTCACTCCCCTCCATTGAGTCTGTCCAAAGCAAGCGTTATCTGCGAAGGGCGCTCAGCATCGCCAAGGACTGCTCTCACCCCAAGCACAGACTGTTTACCCTCCTACCATCCGGGAGGCGCTACAGGTCTCTCCGCTGCCGGACCAGCAGGTCCAGGAACTGTACCTCGATGATTGCCACATCACCCCCCCCCCCCCCCCCCCCCACCCCCCCCCCCCCCCCCCCCCCCCCCGGACAATAATAATTGTACTACTATGACTGTATGCACGTAAATATATGTATTTATTGCTCATATCCTGTGTCGCTCTTCTAGGGAGATGCTAACTGCATTTTGTTGTCTCTGTACTGTACACTGCACAATGATAATAAAGTTTGAATCTGAATCTGAATGTGCAGGAAAGATTTGTAGATGCTGCTTTAAATCGAAGATAGAAACAAAATGCTGGAGTAACTCAGCAGGACAGGCAGCCCCTCTGGAGAGCAGGAATGGGTGATGTTTCAGGTTAAGACCCTTCTTCAGACTGATGTCAGGGGAGGAATTTTTCTTGACCCTTTGTCCTGTTTTTCATACCTTACACTTCCTTATCTATGTACCTCCCTCTCCCCTGACTCTCAGTCTGATGAAGGATCTCGATCCGAAACATCACCCATTCCTTCTCTCCAGAACTACTGCCTGTCCCGCTGAGTTACTCCAGCATTTTGTGTCTATCTTCAATGTATATAACTGGAATACTGCAGCTAGTGGATCAGGCAGTATCAGTGGAGGACAAGGACAGGTGACGATTCGGGTCGAGACCTTTCCCAAAACATTGTCTATCCATGTCCCCCCTAGAGATGCTGCCTAACCTGTTGAGTTACTCCAGCATTTTGTCTTTTTATTTTTGTAAACTAGCATCTGCATTTCCTCATGCCAGCATAAATATATGACAGTCGCTAATAAAAGCCTCAGGGAATTCAGAATATATGACTTTACCTGGAGTGGTTAAAACGAGGAAGGTGTGACTAGAAGCTGAGGCAACCAGCACAAGAAATTCAAAGGAAGCTTTAATAAGAAACAAATAAGAAGAAGAATTTGAGGTGCAGGATGTATATATAGAGCATAAACAATGGCAAAAATGTGATGGCTTAATCAACCTGTTGGTGTGCTATAAATTACTTGTACTAGTTGTGACCAGCTGTGTGGAATGTGCCGAATGTTGCGTAGGGGAATAATTCCGCGTAATTTCCCTTCCTGCCTCGGGATTTCTCAGATTACAGGAAATGCACGGAACTATGCAGCAGCGTTGCATGTCAATGTCGGGCTACTGGCATTGCAATGATACAGGTTAGCTCTTCACTAAGTGCTGCTAATGCTCAGTTGTGCAGTAGTGTTGCGTTGGAGGAGCTCTGCAAATGCATTTCTTCATTGGGGAGTCGAAGGGTTAAGGGGAGGGAATGGAAAAGTAATATTGAGGTCAAGGATGGATCAGCCATGATCTTACTACATGATGAAGTAGACTCAGGGAACTGCAGGTGTTGGTTTAAATGTAAGCCAGACACAAAATGCTGGAGTAACTCAACGGGTCAGGCAGCATCTCTGGAGAAAAGGAATGGGTGACGTTTCAGATCGAGACCCTTCTTCAGGTCTCGACCCGAAACATCACCTAGTCCTTTTCTCTAGAGATGCTGCCTGACCCGTTGAGTTACTCCAGCTCTTTGTGTCTGTCTGCAGTATCTAACCTATCTATGCACACATTTGCTAGAAAGATAATTAACACCATATTCAGTAATAAGCTATCTACATGTTAACAAGCACATATAAACTAAGCATGTGGATGCCAGTATATCATTAGAGTTATCAAGTGGGCACATCTCTTCACTTCAATCACTGATTGAGAAACAGATTGTAGACTATAAAATATATGATTCATTGCAAGGCCTGATTTCAGCTCATCCTTGATGAATGATCTCTGGTACACCAGGCTGGTACCCTATTCAGCAGCATCATGCTGTCCACTGATCTGCACCAGGACACCACCATTCAATCATGGCTGATCGATCTCTCCTTCCTGATCCCATTTTTGTGCCTTCTCCCCATAACCCCTGACACCGTACTAATCAATGAGAATGAGAAACAGTAAATTTCCAGGCATTGGGTCACAAAATAAACAAACTGTACACCAAGCATGAAACTTTGAAAAGAAACATTTCCCAAATGAAAGGCCAGAAGGAGACAATACCATCAATTTAGAAGCTACATACTTATTCGCAATGGACTTTAAAGCAGAAACAGAAGCAGACTTTGTGTGCAGGAAGGAACTGCAGATGCTGTTTTAAATTGAAGATGGACACAAAATGCTGGAGTAACTCAGCGGGACAGGTAGCATCTCTGGAGAGAAGAAATGGGTGGATAGGAACTGCAGAGTTTTCCAGTTAGACTGGAAGTGGGCATTATGAAGCCAACATGTAACATGTTTCTGATGCATTCCCGACAGTTCTTGCTTAGTCGATGACTAGGTTTCATATCTTGCCATAACAAAAGCTTCTCACTGTACCTGGGAACATGTGATAATAAACTAAACTCAGCTGGATTGGACTGTGGCTGGATTTTTACCGTTGATAATGTAATGTTACCTTAACTACATGAATAAGTAGAAGTCGTTCTCTTTTAGGGAACAATTTTTATTCGTAGATCATCAATATTTTGCTAAAGTTGACAAAGACGCCTTGGCCTGGTTTGCTGCATGGAAACAAAGGAAATAATCAGTCAGAACCACTCATTTCAGAACAAAACATAATTGCAGTTGATAAGATTTTCATGAAGTAGAATTGCCTTTCTTATGCTGATCGCACCACGGACAAGCTAAAATGTGTGCCATGTTTTTTTAATTCCATAATTGATCTTCAGAAGATAACATGGTAATTCAACTGAAGAGGCAACAGAGAGAAATTGCCAAGTAAATTACAGAGATGTTTCAACACAGAGATGTGACAGCATGAGGTCCAAATGACATTTCGTTTTGGTCCTCAACGGGGTCCAAACGACAAATAAATTGTATTGTATTGTATTGTATGAGGTGCAGTTGATAAACCTTCTGCCTCACAAATCCAGCAAACTAACCAGTCCTGCCCTCCAGTATTACCAGTGTGGAGTTTGCACGCTCCCTGCAACTGGGAGGGTTTTGGTCAGGTGCTCTGGCTTCCATTCACATCCTCCAGTGTGTATGTGACTGGTGGTGTCTGGAACACGCTGCCAGAGATAGTGATGGAGGCAGATATCTTAGTGGCATTTAAGAAGCGTTTAGATAGACACATGTAGGGAATGGAGAGATATGGATCAGATGCAGGTAGAGGAGATGACTTCAACGGCATCATGTTTGGCACAGACATTGTGGGCTGAAGGGCCTGTCCCTGTCCTATAATGTTCCATGTTCTAAGTCCAGGATCTTTCATCAGAACAGGGAGAGGGATAAAACACATTTGTTTTCATTTACAGAGAAGATGCAGGAAGGATGGGTAGAATAAAAGGGAATACTTCTAACAGGGTGAGATTAAATATATTAGTGTCGGAAGGAACTGCAATTGCTGGTTTACACCGAAGATAGACACAAAATGCTGGAGTGACTCAGCGGAACAGGCAGCATGCCTGGAGAGAAGAAATGGGTGATGTTTCAAGTCTAGGCTCTTCTTCAGACTGAGAATTAGGGGAGAGGGAAACGAGAGATATGGAAGGATAATGTGTGAAATATATTAGTGATAATTAGAGGCAGATGATGCTTTTTTTTGCTTTCCAAATAGCAGAGCTGTGGGCATGACTGTACTTGCTCATCAATGTCAATAGCAAGTGAACCGATCAGGTAATTTTAAGCAATATTTAGGTTTCCTTCAGATTCAATCTTTCAAAATGGTTTGTCCACCATACAGACATCAAGTGATCAGTTTCTGAAGCACAGGGGTTTTCTGAGTGCTGGTAATGTGTTAACATTAATATTACAGGAAGACCTCGATAAATAGTACCTACTCACCATGGTAGTTTCTCTGAAGATAAACACAAAATGCTGGAGTAACTCAGCGGGCCAAGGCAGCATCTCTGGAGAAAAGGTGACGTTTTAGGTTGAGTCCCTTCTTCAGACTCTGTCTTTGAGATGCTGCCTGACCCGCTGAGTTACTCCAGCATTTTGTATCTATCATCGGTGTAAACCAGCATTTGCAGTTCCTTCCTACAGTAGTTTCCCTTCAGTTTAGATGCATGTAAGATGAACGTTATTTCAGTGGGTTTTTTTTGATTGGGTGAACTGGGTACATATGGATAGGACAGGTTTAGAGGGATATGGGCCAAACGCAGGCAGGTGGGACTAGTGTAGATTGGGTACGTTGGCCGGTGTGGGCAAGTTGAATAGAAGGGCCTATTTGACTCTGAATGATTCTTAATGATCATGTAAACAAACCTTATCATTGAATATCTTCATATTACCTTGAGTTTTATAGCTTTTTCTGCAGAGTACTGGTTTGCTAAAAGAATGATTTGTTCATTGGATCGAATAATTTTAATTCTAGTGAAAGATACACTTGTCACAAAACTATAGCAATTGTCTCATCTCTATGAGTTACCCCAGTCAGTAGTGGAAATGAGATGGAAATATGTGACTTATTTGGCATTCTTTCCAATTTTACAATCATGGTAGATGTTTTATTTTAGTTTATAATTTAGAGATACAGCTCAGAAACAGGCCATCCAGCCGACCGAGTCCCTGCTGACCAGCGATTCCCGCAAACTAACACTATCGTAAACTGGAGGGAAAATAAATCTGGGCCAGCAATTGCTGACTTCAGGAAGGGTGGAATCCATAATGGCCCATTGTTGGCTGGGGAAGGTGAGGTAACACGAGGGATACAAGGATGCGGACAGTGGAACTGGTAGGATGACTAGGGTGGGGGTGAAGTGGAAAGAAAGGGTCGGAAGGGGTGGGAATGTATGAGTTCCTTGAAATGAGAGAAATCAACATTCAAAGGCCACATTCCTGTAATGTTCTATGTTCTAGGTCCAGGACCTTTCACCAGAACTGTGAGAGGGATGATGGGAGGTTGGTTTTTGGACTGGAGGCCTCAGGCCAGTGATGTGCCTCAGGTTCAGTTCTAGGTCCATTGCTGTTGGTCATCTATATCAATGATTTGGATGAGAATGGACAAGGCATGATTGGCCAAGTTTGCAGATGACTCAAAAGTGGGTGGTATTGTGGATAACAAAGATGGTTGCCAAAAATTGCAGCAGGATCTTGATTGATTAGGCAGGTGGGCTGAGGAATGGTTAATGGACTTGAATACAGATAAATGTGAGACGTTGCATGTTGGGAAGTCTAAGCAGGGCAGAGTCTTCAGTGAATGGCAGGTGTTCTAGAGCAGGGGGTCTAGGAGTGCAGGTACATCTTTTTTGAGATGCATCTCTAGCAACTGGATTCTCATCTTACTTGTCAACAGACCATAATCGGTAAGAATTGGCAGCATCACTTCTTCCTCGATAACCATCAGCACAGGAGCATCTCAAGGCTGTGTGCTCAGCCCACTGCTCTACTCACTCTATGCTCATAACTGTTCAACCACACGCAGCTCCAACTCCATTTCAAATTCACTGACATGGTTGACAATCATGGATAGGACAGGTTTGGAGTGATGTTTAGACTGAAGAAGGGTTTCGGCCCTAAACGTTTCCCATTTCCTTCACTCCATAGATGCTGCTGGACCCGCTGAGTTTCTCCAGCATTTTTGTGTACCTCAGGTTTGGAGGGATTATGGGCCAAACGCAGGCAGATGGGACTACTGTAGCTGGAACATGTTGGCAGGTGTGGGAAAGTTGGGCCGAATGATCTGTTTCCTCAAGGTGTGACACTATGCTTGGATGCAAACACAGGGATGTAATGGTGAGGCTCTAAAAGGTGCTGGTAAGGCCGCATTTTGAATATTGTGAGTAGGTTAACCTACGATGAGCGTCTGTCGGCACTGGGACTCTACTCGCTGGCGTTTAATAGAATGAGGGGGACCTCATTGAAACATACAGAATAGTGAAAGGCTTGGATAGAGTGGATGTGGAGAGGATGTTTCCACTTTTGGGAGAGTCTAGGACTAGAGGCCATAACCTCAGAATTAAAGGACGTTCTTTTAGAAAGGAGATGAGGAGAAATTAATTTAGTCAGAGGGTGGTGAATCTGTGGAATTATTTGCAACAGAAGGCTGTGGAGGCCGTCAGTGGATATTTTTAAGGCAGAGATAGATGTATTCTTGATTAGTACGTGTCAGAGGTTATGGGGAGAAGGCAGGAGAATGGGGTTAGGACAATAGACAATAGACAATAGGTGCAGGAGTAGTCCATTCGGCCCTTCGAGCCAGCACCGCCATTCAATGTGATCATGGCTGATCATCCGCAATCAGTACCCCGTTCCTGCCTTCTCCCCATATCCACTGACTCCGCTATTTTTAGGAGCCCTATCTAGCTCTCTCTTGAAAGCATCCAGAGAACCTGCCTCCACCGCCCTCTGAGGCAGAGAATTCCACAGGCTCACCACTCTCTGTGAGAAAAAGTGTTTCCTCATCTCCGTTCTAGGATGATGATGATGATGAGAGATAGATCAGCCATGAATAAATGGCGGAATAGACTTGATGGGCCAAATGGTCTAATTCTACTCCTATCACTTATGACCTTATAACCTTATGACTCTATGACATGGGGTGGGAGATTGCAACCTTCACATGGTCCACCCTGTTTCGACTAATGCAATCAACCTGACGTGCATAAACAAAATCAAATAGAACAAGTTTCCCTACAACTTTAGGCTGTGCACGCCATATGCAAGAAGAAGAAGACTGTATGACACCACCACATTTGTTGGACAATTTACAGTCAGACTATAGGAGGGAGATCAATCATCTGATTGAATTGTGGCAGAACAACAACCTTGCTCTTTTAACATCAGCAAGACCAAGGAGATGATTGTTGACTTCAGAAGAGAGAGGCCAAGGATCCACGGAATCAGTCTTCATCAACGGGTCAGCGGTGACGGAGGTCAACAACTTTAAAGTTCCTAGGTGTGCAAATCTCTGAACATCTCTCCTGGGCCCAGCACACTGATACAATCATAAAGAAAGCCCATCAACGCTTCTAATCCAGAGAGGATTGAGAGATTCAGTCTGTTAACGAATACTCTCTTGAACTTCTACAGGTGTGTCGCAGAGAGATTATTGATTGGTTGCATCATGACCCGGTTCGGCAACTCAAGCGCCCAGGAATAAAGTGGCGAACACTGCCCAGTCCATCACGGGTACTGATCTCCCCACCATTGAAAGGGTCTACAGGGAGCACTGCATCATAAAGGCAACCAGCATCATCGGTGACACTCACCACCGTGGCCACACTCTCAAGGTGGCACAGTGGCGCTGCGGTAGAGTTGCCGCCTTACAGCGCTAGAGACCCGGGTTCTATCCTGACTACAGCTGCTGTCTGTACGGAGTTTGTACGTTCTCCCTGTGACCGCGTGGGTTTTCTCCGGATGCTCCGGTTTCCTCCCACGTTCCAAAGACATGCAGGTTTGTTAGTTAATTGGCTTCTGTAAATTGTATATTGTCCCAAGTGTGTAGGATAGTGCTAGTGTATGGTGTGATTGCTAGTCAGCACGCACCTGGTGGGCTGTATCTCTAGTCTAAAGTCTAGAGACAGTTAAACACTGTTGACTCTTGACCCTCATTTTCCATCCCATTCCCACTCTCACCTCTTTATCCTCAACCTCTAATACTCTTCCAATGAAGCCCAACATCAGTGTGAGCAACAGCTCCGCTCCAGCTTCTCCATATTGCACTTATTGAGACTCAGTGATCACCTTCGGACAAACACCCATTCCTATTTGTGTCTAAGAAGGAACTGCAGATGCTGGAGAATCGAAGGTTACACAAAAAAGCTGGAGAAACTCAGCGGGTGCAGCAGCATCTATGGAGCGAAGGAAATCCTTCGCTCCATAGATGCTGCTGCACCCGCTGAGTTTCTCCAGCTTTTTTGTGTAACCTATTTGTGTCTAAACTGGTCAAAGCTGTTCAAATTAAGTCTGAGATGGGTCTCGACCCGAAAAGTCACCCGTTCCTTCTCTCCAGAGATGCTGCCTGTCCCATCGAGTTACTCCAGCATTGTTTCTGCCTTCAGCTAAAATTAATTCTGTTTTTCTGTTTAAACCCATTCTCACTAATCTGTTGCATTCTTTCAGCATTGCCTTATTCCAGAATTCCAGCAACTGTTCTCCACAACGCTCGGTTCATGCATTGCTTTTGTTCAATCACTTGCCACTCATTCACATCCCTTAATTTACTCTGCTCCAGCCAGACAGATCAGCTGTGATTAATAGGCATTTATCATCCTGCCATCAGCGCCCTTTGTGTTGTGGCTCGGTCTCCACCCATTACATACATTCCATTTGTTCTCTCTACCCCTCCCTTTCTCCGCAATTGCAAACACACTTGTTTTTTTACATTTCACCATTTCCAATGAAAGGTGGTGGAGCTGGGGCTCCAAGTGTGATTGCCTCTGCAGATGCTGCCTGACCTGTGGAAAATCTCCAGCCTTTTTTTGTTGTTATTCTAGATTAAGTCAATGTCTTCAACATAAAAAGCACATTGGAAAAAAGAAGAATGGGAAAGTTAGAGGTGGTTGTGGAGGCTTTGACAAAGATCCTTGCATCTTCTCTAGCCACAATGACGGTCTGGGAAGTCCCGAGAGTGGCTGATGTAGTTCCTTTGTGTAAGAATGGAAGCAGAGAGAACTGAAGCCTTGCATCAGTGGTGGGATTTACTCCAGTTTAGAAGGGAACAGGTTAATTAAAGACAGTCAGCATAGACAAAGCGTAGACTTTGTACGTGGCAGGTCGTGTCTTTCTAACTTGATCGAGTTTTTGAGGAGGTGACAAAGGTCATTCAAGATGTATTCAAGAGAGAGTTAGATACAGCTCAGGGCTAACAGAATCAAGGGATATGGGGACTGGGTACTGATTCTGGATGATCAGCCATGATCATATTAAATGGTTCGAAAGTAGACAAAAATGCTGAAGAAACTCAGAGGCTGAGGCAGTATCTATAGAGCGAAGGAATAGATGACATTTCGGGTCGAGACCCTTCTGCAGACTGAAGATTTTTCAAGCATCTGCAGTTTATTCTTAAACATATTGAATGGCTCGAAGGGCCGACTGGCCTACTCCTGCACCAATTTTCTATGTTACTATGTTTCTATTGATGAGGATCAGGAGGTGGATGTTCTTTACATGGATTTTAATGAGGCATTTGATGGTAAACTAATCCAGAAGATTAAGATGTCTAACATACTTGGTCGTGTAGATTTGTAATTTGCTTACTGATTGATGGAAGACAGAGGCTTGTGGTGTAAGAACAATATTCAGGCTAGATGTTTGTGAGCAGTGGAGGTCCGCAGGGATCTGTGCTGGGATCGCTGCTGCTTATAATATGTATGTAATGAATGTAATGAATGACTTGGACGTAAACATAAACGGGTTGGTTAGGAGGTTTTCAGATAACACCAAGATTGCTGGGAAGACTGTGAGGAAGGTTGGCCAGGTTTCCAGCGGGACATAGATCAGCTGCAGAAGTGGGCAGAGAAATGGCAGATGGAGTTTAATCCGAGCAAGTGTGAGGTGTTGTACTTTGGGGGGTCAAATGTAAGGGGGAGATACACAATGAATGAAAAGGCACTTAATAGCATTGATGTACAGAAAGATCTGCATACCATAACTCCCTGAAAGTGGCAACACAAGTAAACAGAGTGGCAGAGTGGTACATTCCTTCTCTCCAGAGATGCAGCCTGTCCCGCTGAATTACTCCAGCATTTTATGTCTATTTTAGGCATATGGTATGGTTCCTTTCAGAGGTCGCAGATTGAGTGTAAGAGTCAGGAAGTCATGATGCAGATTTATAGGACTTTGGTCAGGCCACATTTGGAGTATTGAGTACAGTTTTGTTCGCCACGTTACAGGAAGAATGTTGGACGCTTAGAAAGAACACAGAGGAGGTTGGCCAGTCTGATGCCTGGAGTAGCAGGAATTAGCTCCAGGGACAGAATGGACAGACTTGGGTTATTTTCTCTTGAATGCCTGAGGTTGCATGGTGAGCTGAGGGCAGCATATAACATTATGAGAGCCTTAGGTCCGGTAGACAGGCAGAATATTTTTCCCAGGATCGAAAAATCAAATACTGGAGGATAGAGCTTTAAGGTGAGAGGAACAAAGTTTAAAGGAGATTAGATTAGATTAGATTAGATTCCCTTATTGTCATTTAGACCTTTCGTCTAAACAAAATTATGTTGCCTGCAGTCATACACAGAACCAATAAAAACAAAACATACAATAAACACAAATTAAACATCAGGGTGGTGGTTGAAGTAGATATGAGAGTGGTTTTTGAGAGGCTTTTGGATAGGCACATGGATAGGCACATGGATATGCAAGGAATGGAGGCATATGGGTCACTTGCAGGCAGATAAATGACAATCTTGGCAGGATGTTCGGCACAGACATTGTGGGCTGACAGGCCTGTTCTTCTGTTATAATGTTCTATGTATTATGCCACACACAGTGTATTATGTATTATGTATACACAGACATGTAATGTGCTAACACATTTGTCAAAGCAAACAAGGTGGGGCGGCACGGTGGCACAGCGGTAGAGTTGCTGCCCTACAATGCCAGAGACCTGGGTTTAATCCTGACTACAAGTGCTGTCTGTATGGAGTTTGTATGTTCTCCCCGTGACCTCCTGGGTTTTCCCCATGTGCCCCAGTCCCCCCCCCCCACACTCCAAAGACAAGTTAAGTTAATTGGCTGCGGTAAAAATTGTAAATTGTTCCCAGTATGTAGGATAGTGTCAGTGTGCGGGTGATCACCAGTCCGAAGAAGGGTCTCAACCCAAAATGTCACCTATTCCTTCTCTCCCGAGTTACTCCAGTATTTTGTGTTTATCTTCGATTTAAACCAGCACCTGCACTTCTTTCCTACTGATCACTGGTTGGCGCGGACATGGTGGGCCGAAGGTACTGTTTCTTTTTTTTTTAACAACATTTATTGACATAACAAAATACACATACAGACAAAACAAAGAAACACACAAAAGACAGTCGCAAAATGACAAAATACAAATCACCTAACCTCTATTATCATCGCATCAAATCCTCTTAACATTCTATCATAAAAGCATCTTATTCACAGGCACCAGAGCAAGCTCATCCATTCATATCCTTAATCAATCTTGGCATTTGTAATAGTACCGGTTTCCATATAATATTAAAGGCTGCCTTCTGCCACGTCCTCAACTGGAGTTTAGCAGTTATACTTTCCATCAAGTATACATTTTCCAATCCTTCCCTCCACTGTTGAAAATTCGGTGGCATTTCCATTCTCCATAGCACTGTTATCATCTTTTTAGCCATCAACAGCATCACCCCAAGCAAATATTTCTGATTTTGAATATCTGTCTCCATAGTATCCATCAGTATCCATGCTGTATCTCTAACTAAAAGCTCTAAACCATAACCCGGTATTGAAATGGTTTGTAACATTGCCAAAGCTGCCATGGGGCTCTACTTACCATTGGAAGTAACAGCACCCTGCAAAAACTCCATTACGCAGGCCGTTGCCAGGAACCTCCAGCTCTATTCCGAAGCAGACCTCTGGCACACCGGGCAATGCACCCATATACTTCAACACACCCGCTCCAACCTTGCCAATCGGCAATATAACCTTCACTTTGTGCCCAATCTTTAGATCCAAGATGGAGCGTGGTGCGTATGCTTTCAAGGGTTGGTCTCTTCTGACATCCACCTTCAATCTATGAGAGAGAATCGCACTTAATGTAAAAATGACCAGAGGACAACACGATATGATAGACTTTATTCGTCCCCGGAGGGAAATTGGTCAGCTGACAGTCACAACACACAAGGTACAGGAAAACTCAAAATTAAGTCAAAATACATCACGTCAAAATTAAAATTCAATTAAAGTGAAACAAAAAGAACAAGACCAGTGAATGTTGTGTGGCTGCCGTGTGCATAGCGCCTTCACCGGAACCATCCAACAAACACACAAACGAACAAGAGTGTGCAGAAGCTCTTTTGGTGTAAACTGTGTGGAAGGGGGCCTCCGAGAATGAAGGGGAGGGGGGGGGGGGGGGGGGGGGCTGCCTGCTGCCACGTGCAGCGGCCGGCACTAGATAGGAATGTTCAGTGAACTTTTGTAACTTTGTCAGTGTGAAAACGTGGCGACCCTTGTTTACTGCCTGGGTGAGGTCTGCTGTGTGATTTTACTGGGATGTATGTAAATCAAAGCTGGTTACATGTGACAATAAAGTCTCATTGAATCATTGAATTGAATTGCATTATTGAAGAGTTAGATCACAATGATGCAAGCTATCGCTCATTCTAGTGATAGTCCATTCTGTTATATCTCCTGTGACTTCCATTTCCATCTCTCAAAACCTGTCGTGGGACATCCATTACAGCTGAACATTCCCTAAACGTCACCCATAATATATGTGGCTACAAATACGCACATACACATACCCCCTGCATGCCCAATTGCCATACCCCCATGCACTGAGGCGCATGTATACATGCACACCCACACCCACCCACTCATGCATGCAAGCACACACACATGCATGCACGCACATATACACACATGCACAAGTACGAGTGCATGCACAAATACACACTAACACACATCCACACATGCACACCACACATATGCACACACACATGAGCGTGCACATTGGCACACATGCACAAACGCCCACATAAAATAAACAAATAAATAGATAAATAAATCCTTTATTGATCCCCTCAGGGAAATTCAGATGTCCAGAAGCCGCCAACCAACAATCCACAGATTCAAAACAAACGCAGGCAGAAAATACATAGAATACACTGTGGACACTACCTGAGAGCAATAAATACTTAAAAAAGACCAATAATAAACAAATAAAAATTAAAAATTGCAAGAATGCATCCCCCTACAGCCTAGAGGTCCGAATTATAAAATCTAATGGCTGCAGGGGTGAAGGGTCTCCTGAACCGCTCCGTTCTACAAGGCAGGGAGAGGAGTCGGTTGTTGTTCTGAGTGCTCTTTTGACTCTGCAGAATTACATGGAGGGGATGCCCAGGGCTTTTCAGGATGACCTGCACCTTGTGCCTCATACGCCTCTCAAGCACATCCATCCCAGAGTCTACTCTCCCCTCCAGCACTGAGCTAGCTCGTTTAACCAGTTTGACCAGCTTCTTGTTGTTTTTTTGCACACATGCACACGCAAACACACACACCCCTTAAACAGGTACCCCCCCATGGAAGGATGTCCCTCCACACCATATCCATATTGACATCCATCTATCTCCATATCTGCTTTGTCATTTATCAACCCCCACTGTCTGCTCTGTAGATCCTTTCTCTCTTTTACCTTTGAACCACAGATTTAAAATCGCAACATTAAGGCTAGGCATGAGTTAATATTGGTCCAGAGTAGCTTTCTGTTGGATGTGTCGGTTGAATTGTCATCCTTCATGTTTAACAGTTCACTGTTGTAAATGTGTGAGAAATCTTTGGACACTTAGCTACTTAAAAATGTTAATCTTTCCTTACAAATTTCTTTTGACTATCAAGATCACTTTTTTGTAATCCATTGAAAATCAATAGGGGGGCATCAGTATGAAAATGGTCATAACTTTTTTAATACTTGAGATATGAAAGTGAATTTGGTGTCAAATTAAACTTATTGTTATGCTTTATCTGATGGGATAAATTGCAGACTTGATTTTTTAAATCTCAAAATTTTGTAACATTGCTACTTTGAACCACAGATTTAAAATCGCAACATTAAGGCTAGGCATGAGTTAATATTGGTCCAGAGTAGCTTTCTGTTGGATGTGTCGGTTGAATTGTCATCCTTGTGTCACAGTTCACTGTTGTTGTGAGAATGGCACTGCTTACTTGATTACATTTCATGCATCTACTCATCATGGGGGGCATCAAAGCTCCACCCCAGTCTGCATCACCTCAACATCCACCGTCCAACAAAGACAAGCGAGTTTAATCTGTGCTTTCACCTTTTTAACACTTCCTCAACGCCCATCCCAATCAAGTTGCAGCTTGTAGCCACGGCTCTGCAAGGAGCAGGAAGAGCAGGATGAGGTGAAACTTTCAACAGCTCAGTGAGATGAACTAATTTAGCCCACGAGTATGTTTAAGTCCAGAAATTGTTCATGTGGCTCTAAGAAACCAGAACTGCAACTTACATTGCACAATGGGAGAAGATGCAACTGTTGATAGAATAAGGCACACACCTTCCTAGTGACACAAGGCTATCTCTATTGATTTTTTCAGGTATGCCCACCAGCTATTATGTGTCAGAAGGAACTGGAGATTCTGGTTTACACCAAAGATAGACACAAAATGCTGGAGTAACTCAGTGGGACAGGCAGCATCTCTGGAGAGAAGGAATGGGTGACATTTCGGGTTGAGTCTGACGAAGGGTCTTGACTCAAAACTTCACCCATTCCTTCTCTCTGGGAGATGCTGCCTGACCCGCTGAGTTACTCCAGCTTTTTGTTTCTATCTTTGGTGTAAACCACCGTCTGCAGTTCTTTATTACATATCTATTAGTTTTAGTTTAGAATCAGGCCCTTCGGCCCACCGAGTCCACACCCACCAGCGATCAGTTCTAGTTCTATCCTACATGCTAGACACAATGTACAGAAGCCAATTAGCCGACAAACCTGCACGTATGTAGAACGTGACAGAAAACCTGAACACCCAGAGAAAACAAGGAGAACATACAAGCTCCATACAGTCAGGATCAAACCTGGATCTCTGGCGCTGTAAGGCAGCAGCTCTTCCCCTGCGCCACTGTGGCAGTGTGCCCATTGCCTATCCTAAATTGTATTTGAGAGTATCATGAACGGTCTTCTTGAACTGCTCCTCCTTGTGAGGTGCTGATTATGTTCCAGCAGTTTTACCCAGTGAGGATGAGAGAACAACTCCACAAGCTCCACAAGTTACTCCAGCACTCTGTGCATTCCTCCAGCAGTTCATTTGTCTTGGTTCAGACCACTATTTTGTTCTATTTCCCCAGCCTACAGCCAGAGTTAAGTCAATGGCAACAGCAGGAATGCATCATTCTCCATTGGCACCAACTTTCATCTAGAGCTGTTTGCTCAATCCCTTCTGATGAAGTTCATGAAACTAATTCATCAATTTTCCATTTAAATATACTGGATACATTTTGTTTCTGGTCAATCTTGCCAAGAAATTAAATTGGAAGGACACAGTACATTCCTCTCAACCACAACACACACATTAAATACAAATATATCATATCTTTGAAATTCAATAACATAATGTAACTCTTAAAGGTGATGGATGCATTGTGTGACTATTTAAATTCCATTCTACTGTGTGCACTTGTATTATTCTTCCTGTTCTGTGTCACATTGAATATAGAACGTACAGCACAAGACCAGGCCCTTCAGCCAGTAATGTCTGTGCTGAACATTATGCCAAGTCCAACTCTTATACTCTGTACATACTCCATGTCCCTCCATTCCCTACATACCCATATGCAATCCAAAGGTCTCTTAAATGTCACTATTACATCTGCCTCCACCACCACGGTACCCGGATGCGGCGCCGACGGACGAGAAGCCGAAGCAAAGAAGTCGAAGCCAAAGAACCGAATGGAAACGAGGCTGAAACTTCAACTAACCGAAGGGGCGGGACGCCTAAAAGCCAACTTACCGAAAAGCTGCGTCGCCTAAAAGCAAACTCACCGTATGGCCTCTCTGTCGAAACACCACCTACCTGAAAGATGGCGTCGCCTACAAGCCAATGAGCTGCGTGCCGCTCTACAGAAAAGTCAACAAACGGACATGACGTTGCCGGGGGGCGGGACTTGTCTGGGATTGGTCCAGACCTCCGCATCCATCACATCACTGTGAAGGGATGAAGATTGTCCCAAACCTCCGCTCCACCCGACCACAGCCCGCGGAGGGTGGCCGTGGGAGTGTGGGGGTTGTCCCGAGGGATGCGCACCTTTGGCCACTTTCAACTTGGTGCTTAGGTTCAGATTGCCCAGTCACCTATGGTTTGTGTGGGAAAATGAACCCCACACTCCCGTCTCCCCCTTCTCTCTCCCCTCTTCTCTCTCCCCCCTCCCTTCTCTCTCTCCCCTTCTCTCTTTCACTCCCCTCCCCTCTCTCCCCCCCCCCCCCCCTCCCCCTCTCTCTCTCCTCCTCCCCCCCCTCTCCCACTGTCTCCTCCCCTCTCACTCCCCTCTCTCTCTCTCCCCTCTCTCTCCCCCTCATCTCTCTCTGACAGCTGGAACAGTGGAGGAGATGCAAGTGAACCTCTGCCTACTTGAAAAAACTGTCAGGAGCCCTGTATGGAAATTGAAGGGGGAAGTAAAGGGATAGGTGTTGCATCTCCTGCAGTTACAGGGGAAAGTACCTGGGGAGGGGGTGGTTTGGGTGGGAAACGACGAGTTGACCAGGGAGTTGCAGAGGGAACTGTCTCTGAGGAAAGGGATGGAGATGGGAAGATGTGGTCAGTAGTGGGATCCCGTTGGAGGTGACGGCTGATGGGGTGGAAGGTGAGGACAAGGGGGACTCTCTCCTTGTTACGAATGGCGGGGGGGGGGGGGGGGGGGCAAGAGCGGAGCTGAGGGGTATTGAGGAAACCCTAGTGAGAGCCTCATCTATAATGGAAGAGGGGACCTAAAGAATGAGGACATCTCCGATGCCTTGGTATGGAACACCTCATCCTGTGCGCAGAAGCAGCATAGACGGAGGAATTGGTAGGGGATAGAGTCTTTACAGAGGCAGGGTGGCTACCAAACTGTACTACACCTCCCCCTTCTGTTGTGGAGTAGACTGACTCCCTCCTCCCCCCCCCCCCCAATCTTTTCACATCCCCAATCCTTTTCCACTCGTCACTTTAATTTCATGTTTCATGTATTTTGTGTTTTATGACTGGTGGCTGATCAATTTCCCTCCTGGGATAACTAAAGTTCTATCGTATCGTATCATATCATTTTGTACCTAGTGTGAAAGGGTGAGCGATGGTCGGCATAGCCCTGCTGGGCCAAAGAGCCTGTTTCTATGCTCCAAACAAAACTATAAGTATATATGCACAGAGGCCATGCATCGTTCCCAAACAGCTAAGTAAGGCTGCAACTTTATCGTAGCATGTGCATTGACAGCCCTTTCAGCATCTGAAGGTTCAGGATCGAAGCTCAGGAAGTCTCAGCGGAGGTAGTGATCAGGTCTGCTTCTTATTGCTGACATTCTGTGGAATTATCGCACCATGGCAGAGTTGTGGTCTCACCATTTAGCTTATTCACCCTTGCCTCAGTTACTATGACACTGTGCTAATGCTTCTCCTTGCTTTCATATGTGTTCCCAGATCCAGTCCTCTGCTCATCCAAAATGGCCGTCCCTTGCTGCTGGATTTGAACGCTGTTCTTTACACAGAACATGAACAAGGCAATAACAAATCCACAAGGAATATGGGAAGATCAATTCCTTGGCTTTGTTCAGTAACCAAATGACAAAGTGAGAGTCGTATTTACAGTTTTCGCCCACCGAATCCGCGATAACCCGCACACTGACACTATCCTGCACACACTGGAGAAATTTACAATAAAACTGAAGCCTATTAACCTACAAACCTGTATGTCCTTGGTGTGTGGAAGGAAGCCGGAGCAGCCGGAGAAAACCCCCGTGGTCACGGGGTGAATGTACAAACTCCGTACAGACATCACCCGTAGTCAGGATCGAACCTGGGTCACTGGCGCTGTAAGGCAGCAACTCTACCGCTGCCCCACCGTGCTGCCCTTGTGAAAATGTTCTACTTAGTGTGACTTTTCACAGGTTTAATCTTCTTATGAGATTTTTGTATAGCAGGGGAATCAAGAGAAGGAGAAATTGAACAAATTTGGATGAAGCATTATCTTATTAAAGTGGAGAGTATGCACCAAGGATTGTGTGACTCCGCCTAAATCATCGTCTTATTTAGGAAAAATAAGTCTTTCCCAACAAAAGCCTTCATTCATAACTCTCGCATTAATATTGTATTCATAGAGCCGTAGTGTGATACAGCGTGGAAACCAGGCCCTTCGGCACAACTTGCCCACACAGACCTACATGCCCCATCTATACTAGTCCCACCTGCCTGCGTTTCGCCCATAACCCTCTAAACCTATCCTATGTTGTGATAGTGCAATATTGTATTAATACTGACATTGAATGTCAGTCAGAATCTTCGGCTATGAAGATCATTTGTCACTGTGTATAGTCAGTGAAGAACTTTTGTTGCCCATTGCTGTTGTTATGTTGGAGCTAAGGAAGCGATGTAAAAACACGCTGTAAAAGCATCGGGAGATGTAAAAACACTTGACTGTTTAGATTTATAATGTCAGAGACAGACTGGTCACGGAAGCTGAACCCTTAGCCCATCAAATCTGTGTCACCTACCAAGCACACATTTACAATACTCTATACAATGCTATTAAATGTTGGGGGTTTGAGGATTAAGTGTCCACTTATAGTTCCATAAGGTCAATGAATTCTTCTTGATGAGGTGTCAGTGGTTATCGGGAGAAGGCAGGAGAGTGGGGTTCGGAGAGAGAGGTAGATCAGCCCTGATTGAACGGCAGCCGATTGGCCTAATTCTACTCCTCTTCCGTATGACCTTATGTGGGTTTGCAGGATATTTAGCCTCTGTAAAATTGCCCCTACGATGTAAGGAGTGGATGAAAAGGTGGGAGCCCATAGAATTAGTGTGAATGAGTGATCAATGATTGGTAAGGACTCATTGGGCATGTTCCATGTTATATCTCATCTAAACAAAATGTCTCATCCTAAACACCCATTGCAGGCAGAGGCTCTTTAACAACCATATAACCATATAACAATTACAGCACGGAAACAGGCCAACTCAGCCCTTCTAGTCTGTGCCGAACACTTATTCTCCCCTAGTCCCGTCTACCTGCACTCAGACCATAACCCTCCATTCCTTTCCCGTCCATATGCCTATCCAATTTATTTTTAAATGATAAAATCGAACCTGCCTCCACCACTTCCACTGGAAGCTCATTCCACACAGCTACCACTCTCTGAGTAAAGAAGTTCCCCCTCATGTTACCCCTAAACTCTGTCCCTTAATTCTCAAGTCATGTCCTCTTGCTTGAATCTTCCCTGCTCTCAATGGGAAAAGCTTATCCATGTCAACTCTGTCTATCCCGCTCATCATTTTAAAGACTTCTATCAAGTCCCCCCTTAACCTTCTGCGCTCCAAAGAATAAAGACCTAACTTGTTCAACCTTTCTCTGAAACCCAGGCAACATTCTAGTAAATCTCCTCTGTACTCTTTCTATTTTGTTGACATCCTTCCTATAATTAGGCGACCAAAATTGTACACCATTCTCCAGAATTGGCCTCACCAGTGCCTTGTACAATTTTAACATTACATTCCAACTTCTATACTCAATGCTCTGATTTATAAAGGCCAGCACACCAAAAGCTTTCTTTACCAACCTATCTACATGAGATTCCACCTTCAGGGATCTGTGCACAGTTATTCCTAGATCCTTCTGTTCAACTGCATTCCTCAAGTCACTACCATTTACCATGTACGTCCTATTTTGATTTGTCCTGCCAAGATGTAATACCTCACACTTACCAGCATTAAACTCCATCTGCCATCTTTCAGCCCACTCTTCCAAATGGCCTAAATCTCTCTGTAGACTTTGAAAATCTACTTCATTATCCACAACACCACCTATCTGCCACAACCGATGTAGCACAACCAATTTAACCAACCAATAACACAAACAGCCCCTTTGGCCGACTGAGTCCGTGCTGACCAGCGATTCCCACACATTAATGCTAGGGACAATTTACAATTTTACCGAAGCCACTTCACCTAAAAACCTGTACGTCTTTGGAGTGTGGGAGGGAACCGGAGATCGTGGATTGTTCAGTCGGTGGGGGCACTGCAAGCCGGCACCCTGTCAGCAGCGTGTCCATTTTTTTTCTACATTTTTTGTTTTTTTAGTATGTTTTAATGTATGTTTTTAATGTTCCTCTGTGCGTTTTGTGTGGGGGTGGTGTGGGGGGGTGAGGGGCAAACCGCTTCGGTCGCCTCCTCCACGGAGAGGCGACTTTTTCCAGGTCACCTCCCCCGTGGCTTAACAGCGATGATCAGCGCAGCCTTTCCCGGAGATGCGCCCGGGGCTTCAGCGGCGGGCACAGCGTGGACTCTCGGCATGGAGCTGGTGTGCCCTCGCTGGGGCTCGCCGGAGGGGAGCGCTCCGTTTCGCTGGCCCGTGGCAGCCGGCAGCCTGATGCCGCAGTCTGCACAGCTCCAGATGGCGCGGCGTCTACAGCCCGGGATCTCACGTTGGGGACCCGGTGAGTAAAAGAAGCTTCTATCTCCGTCCCGTGGCCAACTTCTACTGCGGGCGCGGTGGTGACTTACCATCGCCGGGGATCCCTGGAGGGGAGCTTCATCTGTCGGCCCTGGCTGCGGTGCTTCTGGCTGCGGCGCAAACTTTAAATCTTCGACCGCCGGCCTGCAGCCTACACCAGCCTGAAGCCGCGATCTCCGGTGGGGAAGAGCCGATCCTGGACTTAACTTGACTTTTACCTTGTCCTTTTACCATCTGGACGCCCGCTGCGATGGGTGCGGAGGGTTGAGGTCCCGACCACGGGGGAAAATGGAGGAGGACTGGCCAATTTCTGTTACATTTTTATTGTGTTTGTGTGTTCTTTGTCATTGTACCGCTGCTGACAAATTCATTTCACTTGCACTTTATGTGCAATGTGACAAATAAAACTGATTGTATTGTTTTGATTGTATTGGAGAAAACCCACACAGTTATGGGGAGAACGTACAAACTCCGTATAGACAGCACCCGTAGTCAGGATGGAACCCGGGTCTGGTGCTGTAAGGCAGCAACTCTACCGCTGCGAAACTGTGTATCCTTGTGGTAGAAATGTGGGCGGGGATATATATATATAAACAACTTGCACCATTCCATCATTGCATGCCTTATGACCACAAGACTGGTAAAAGGCAACGCTGCCAATCTTGGTGTTATCTGTGAACTTACGGATGTTTATCCAGCCGTTCTTTAGTTTGCATTCCATTGGCAACATAACTGTAGAGAAGAGGTCCACGTCTGTAGGAGGTGTAGCTTGTCACAGAGGTGAGGCGACTGGCTCCATAGGGAAGGCTGCAGAAGGGCAGGGATGATACACACTCCCTATCACAGTGCTCGGCTGTAAACGGCATCAGCTCCGTCTGACCACTGTCATCAAACTGTGGCAGGAAATCTGTCAGAACAAAGACATACATCAGAGCAATGACAGACACAAAATGCTGGAGTAACTCAGCGGGTCAGGCAGCATCTGTGGAGAAAGATATTAGGTAACGTTTTGGGTCAAGACCCTTCTTCAGACTGAGAGTCAGGGGAGAGGGGAATGAGAGATTTAGACGGTGCTTGGGACAAATGAATGGAAGATATGCAGAAAGCAATAATAGTGAAGGGAATGTGGAGCCCACAATGGTCCATTGTTGGTGTGGGCGAGGTAATAATGAGATACAGACAGTGAAGTCAACAGGATGACAGGATAAAGTAGTATGACAACTAGGGTGAGGGAGGGATGGAGAGAGAGGGGATGCAAGGGTTGCTTAAAGTTAGAGAAATTAATATTCATATTGCTGGGGTGTAAGCTGCCCAAGTGAAATATGAGGTACTATTCCTCCAATTTGCACTTGGCCTCACTCTGACAATGGAGTTCATCAGAGCAATATTTTACAACCCAATGAAGAAAATATACACTTTGAATAAATAGTCCACAATGTTACAAAAATCATGTGGTACAGGTTTGTCCTACATTTGAACAAGTTATCCAGACTAAATTCCAGTTCTGTTTTCGCAATGGGATCAGCCTATGTGAACTTGTCACATAAAGTTGGCCAACTGGATCCAAACCTGGTTTGACAACAGGAGATAGAGGGTGATGGGAGACAGTTACCTTTGTCATTGGATGCTTGTGAGTAGTGGTTTCCTACAAAATCGGTGCTGGGATCCTTTATGCTTGTAATGTGGCTTGGATGTGGAGGTGGAAGGCATGATGTGTATGTTCATAGGAACATGAGGTGTGGTAGAGTTGTGGATAGCATGGAAGGTCGTCTTAGGCAGCAGGTTTGATGGTGAAATGGGGTGAAAAGGAAAATGGAGTTGAGTACAGACAAATGGACCATTATGTGCTCCACCTTTCTTGAGACATCCTCTGCTTTGTTCTGTACCAGGAATAACTTTGTTCTGTACCTGGTAGAACCTTCCCATACCTCTAGTTTCCCCCTCCCTGACTCTCAGTCTGATGGAGGGTCTCGACCCGAATGTCACCTATGCTTTTTATCCGGAGATGCTGCCTGACCCGCTGAGTTACTCCAGTATTATGTGTCTATCTTAGTACAGGCAAATGTGAGGTGTTCGGTTTTGGTAGTACTAAAGAAGCTGGGATATACACCATGAATAGCAGGGTCTTGCGGAGTATTGGATACAGAGATACCAAGTTCATGAAAGTGACGTCACATTTAGATAACGTGGTTGGGAGGTTTAGATGGTCGAACGACCTTCATTGAAGCTGGGTCACTGCCAGCAACTATTCAACAAACTCACCACCACCAAATGGGGTGCCAACCCAACAGCAGCACGTACTACAGCCTTAGCACTCTGCTTCTCTGCTGCAGAATATGCCTGCCCTGCTTGGGAGAGATCTTCACATGCAAAGAAGATAGACTCATCCTTGAATGCCAGCTGCCGTAGCATCACTGGTTGCCTCCGATCTATAGACATAAACAACGTCTACCTACTGGCTGGCATCGCTCCCTCAGACATCAGGAGAGCTGTTGCAAGTAGGGCAGAACATCTGAAACAACTGACAGATGATAGGCACCCATTACACAACCATGTGCCCCCTCCTAGGTGGTTAAAATCCTCCGAGAGCTTCCTAACCTGCATCACCCCATTGGAAACAACACCAACTGAAGCTCGTCTCCAGATATGAAAGAACAGATTAGCCACTGTCCCTAACTCCACCCAGATGGGCACAAACCAGCAGCAGGGCCCTTACCAGTAGGTGCTGATGAACACTGGTTGAACTGGAGACGTCTCAACCGACTGCGAACCGGGGTCGGGCGGTCAAGGGTGACAATGGGGCTACATCGAGGGTACAACAACCTGTGACTGTGGCACACAGGCCCAGACAATGCAACACCTACAACAATGCCCATTGCTGGATAACCCAGGTACTACTGCGGACCTTGCACTCACTACTCCAGCAGCGCAATGATGTGTACAGCAGTGGCGAGCCACTATAGAGCATAGGACACGAAAGAAGAAGAAGCAATTAAGAAGTGTCCAGATGAGCACTTGAATCACCTAGCTTTGAAGGCTATGGACCAAGTGCGGGGTGCCCAACAGTCGATGGGAACGTGTTGGTCTGTTTCCATGCTGAATGATTCTATGACTCTAATTACATCCTCTGGACCATGGTAGTGTTATGTATCTCTGTCACTACATTAACAAGAACCCATATTACAAGTAACACAGAGTCATAGAGTCATAGAGTGATACAGCGTTGAAACAGGCCCTTCGGCCCAACTGGCCCACACTGGTCAACATGTCCCAGCTACACTAGTCCCACCTACCTGCATTTGACCCATATCCCTCCAAACCTGTCCTATCCATGTACCTGGCTAAATGTTTCGGAATCGCTGCGATAGTACCTGCCTCAACTACCTCCTCCGGACGCTTGTTCCATACACCCACCACCCTTTGCATGAAAGTTCATTGGTTTCTTATCCCTGACCATGGCTGCTTTGTACGAAGTTTGCACATTCCCCCCGTGACTTGCGTGGGTTTCCAGCGGAATCTCTGGTTTCCACCCAAACTCCAAAGATATACAGGTTTGTAGGCTAATTTGTTGATAAAATTGTCCCTAGAGTGTGTAGGATAGTGTTATTATCCAGGGATCGATGGTCGGCATGGACTCGGTGGGCCAAAGGGCCTGTTTCCACATTGTATCTCTAAAACTAAAAACTAAAAAGTACAAAATTAAATTATTATATTAAAAAAATGAATTAAAAAATACGTTAAAATGTGCAATGAACATGCAGTCCTTTAATCCCTGCTGATACACACCCTCTTTACGAAGTGGGTGATAGGATGGCAGAGCTTTAAGGACATGAGTAGAGGAAGAATCAATAGCAATGCGTATTTATATTTCCAGACAGCACTTGATGCTGAATGGAGATTAGCTGTAAGTGATAAGAGGATGCAGGCAGGCTGAGGAAAGGGGGTGTATATATTGAACGTAAACACAGTGTTATATTTTATCATAGCTGGAGCTTAGTGTTCAGATGTGTTCTTGGAGTGGCTGTAGATGATGTTTACTAGAATAGCTCAAGGGAAGATGGTCGTTGGTGGTGAACAGACTGTGAAAGCTGGGGTGTTCTCTTTGGAGCACAGGAGAGTGAGAGAGGAACGGAGAAAGGCAACTAAAAATTAGGGACCTAAACAATGAAGATAGAGTAAACTGGCAGCAGGTTCAAGAACCAGAGCAAACAAGAGTGAAAAAACTATATCGCTCCTCCATTCTCGGAGCTACAGCCATTCTGCACAATCAAAATGCCTGCGATATTTAGTCGTGTTATTTAGTTTAGTTTAGAGATACAGTGTGAAAACAGACCCTTCGGCCCACCGAGTCCATGCCAACCACTGATCACCAGTTCACACTAACTCTATCCTACACACTAGGGGCGATTTACAATTTTATCAAAGCCAATTAACTTACAAACCTGTACATCTTTGGAACGTGGGAGGAGACCGGAGCACCCGGAGAAACCCCACGCAGATCATGGGGAGAAGTTACAAACGGCGTACAAAAAGCACCCGTAGTCAGGATGGAACCCAGGTCTCTACCGCTGCGCCACCGTGCCGCCCTGTACAGTGCAAGGCAGGTGAACGGCAGCTCTCATAGAACATATTTGACAGCTGGGAAGGGCTTCATAGTTTCACTGGCTGACTTTGACATTCAGAAACCTTGAAAAAGACTGAAGCTTGTATTAATGAAAGCAATTTTAAAATGTCAAAAAATAAATAAATTTGCAAAACATTTGCAAAATTGCAAAAGTATCTTATAAAACAGCTAAAAATAGTCAATTAAAAAAAAATCTAAACATTTAAACATACTGACACAACAAATGATAATTTCTATCCAGCGTGCTTTGGAGAACCACTTCTTTAGTTTAGTTTAGTTTAGTTTAGATTAGTTTAGATTAGTTTAGATCAGTTTAGATTTGTTTAGTCTAGTATCGAGATACAGCGCGGAAACAGGCCCTTCGACCTTAGTCTGCACCGACCAGCGATTCCAACATTTATACCAAGCCAATTAACCTATAAACCTGTACGTCTTTGGAGTGTTGGAGGAAACCCAAGATCTCGGAGAAAACCCACGCAGTTCACGAGGAGAACGTACAAACTCCGTACAGAGAGCACCAGTAGTCTGGATCAAACTTGGGCCTCTGGCGCTGTAAGGCAGCAACTCTATAGCTGCACAACCGTGCTGCCACCGTGCCACCACCGTGCCACCACTGTGCCACTACTGTGCCACCACTGTGCCACCACCGTGCCACCACCGTGCCACCACTGTGCCACCACTGTGCCACCACTGTGCCACCACTGTGCCACCACCATGCCGCCACCGTGCCACCACCGTGCCACCACCATGCTTTACTGTGCCACCACCGTGCCACCACTGTGCCACCACCGTGCCTCCACAATGCCGCGACTGTGCCAACACCGCGCCACCACTGTGCCACCCCTGTGCCACCACCGTGCCTCTACTGTGCCACCACCGTGCCACCACCGTGCCACCACTGTGCCACCACTGTGCCACCACTGTCCCACCACTGTGCCACCACCATGCCACCACTGTGCCACCACTGTGCCACCACGGTGCCACCACCGTGCCACCACCGTGCCACCACTGTGCCACCACCGTGCCACCACCGTGCCACCACCATGCCACCACTGTGCCACCACTGTGCCACCACCATCCCACCACTGTGCCACCACCCGTGCCACCACTGTGCCACACCATGCCACCACCGTGCACCACCACCGTGCCACCACCATGCCACCACCGTGCCACCACCGTGCCACCACCGTGCCACCACCGTGCCACCACCTTGCCACCACCTTGCCACCACCGTGCCACCACCTTGCCACCACCTTGCCACCACCTTGCCACCACCTTGCCACCACCATGCCACCACCTTGCCACCACCTTGCCACCACCGTGCCACCACCGTGCCACCACCGTGCCACCACCATGCCACCCACCGTGCCACCACCATGCCACCACTGTGCCACCACTGTGCCACCACCGTGCCACCACCATGCCACCACCTTGCCACCACTGTGCCACCACCATCCCACCACTGTGCCACCACCATGCCACCACTGTGCCACCACCTTGCCACCACCATGCCACCACCGTGCCACCACCGTGCCACCACTGTGCCACCACTGTGCCACCACCATGCCACCACCGTGCCACCACCGTGCCACCACTGTGCCACCCCCGTGCCACCACCGTGCCACCACCTTGCCACCACCGTGCCACCACCGTGCCACCACCGTGCCACCACCATGCCACCACCGTGCCACCACCGTGCCACCACCGTGCCACCACTGTGCCACCACCGTGCCACCACTGTGCCACCACCGTGCCACCACCATGCCACCACCATGCCACCACTGTGCCACCACCATGCCACCACCGTGCCACCACCCTGCCACTACCGTGCCACCACCGTGCCCCCACCGTGCCACCGCCGTGCCACCACCGTGCCACCACCGTGCCACTACTGTGCCACCACCACCGTGCCACTACTGTACCACCACCCTGCCACCACCATGCCACCACCCTGCCACCACCCTACCACCACCATGCCACCACCGTGCCACCACTGTGCCACTACTGTGCCACCACTGTAACACCACTGTGCCACCACTGTGCCACCACCGTGCCACCACTGTGCCACCACTATGCCACCACTGTGCCACCACTGTGCCACCACTGTGCCACCACTGTGCCACCACCGTGCCACCACTGCCACCACCGTGCCACCACCATGCCACCACCGTGCCACCACCTTGCCACCACCGTGCCACCACTGTGCCACCACCGTGCTACCACCGTGCCACCACCGTGCCACCACTGTGCCACCACCGCCCCACCACTGCGCCACCACTGTGCCACCACCGTGCCACCACCGTGCCACCACCGTGCCACCACTGCCACCACCGCCACCACTGTGCCACCACCATGTACTGTGCCACCACCGTGCCACCACTGTGCCACCACCGTGCCACCACTGTGCCACCACTGTGCCACCACTGTGCCACCACTGTGCCACCACTGTGCCACCACTGTGCCACCACTGTGCCACCACTGTGCCACCACTGTGCCACCACTGTGCCACCACTGTGCCACCACTGTGCCACCACTGTGCCACCACTGTGCCACCACTATGCCACCACTGTGCCACTGTGCCACCACTGTGCCACTACTGTGCCACCACTGTGCCACCACCATGTCACCACCGTGCCACCACTGTGCCACCACCATGTCACCACTGTGCCACCACCGTGCCACCACTGTGCCACCACTATGCCACCACTGTGCCACCACTGTGCCACCACCATGTGTGCCACCACTGTGCCACCACTGTGCCACCACTGTGCCACCACCGTGCCACCACTGTGCCACCACTGTGCCACCACTGTGCCACCACTGTGCCACCACGTGCCACTACTGTTGATTTTGCTTGGATCACTGTCCTCGCTCCAGACTCTGTGGGCAGGTCTCCCCACAGTGAGCTCTGTGAAGATTTACACTACCCTGTTCTCCATGAAGATTCCACAAGAGCAGCTGGCAACATACTGGCATGGATTGTGATGAACCAGCTGGCTTTAGCCCACAACTCACTCAAGCCTTGGGCAGCACAGAGAGCTTGTAGAGCTGCTGTCTTAGTCTTGGAAACCCTGGTTCAATCCTGAGCTCGGGTGATGCCCTGGAAGATCTTGTCACCTACTCTGTGTAGGAAGGAACTGCAGATGCTGGTTTACACCAAAGATAGACACAAAATGCTGTAGTAACTCTGCGGGACAGGCAGCATCTCTGGAGAAAAGGAATAGGTGGCGTTTCGGTTTCTTACCTCCAGAGATGCTGCCTGACCTGCTGAGTTACTCCAGGACTTTGTGACTACCTTTGACACCTACTCTCTTACACAAAGAATCACTTCTGTGTTTTGTGCTCCTCATCGGAAGCTACGCAACAACTTCCACCACCGCCAGCCACAGTGCATCGCTCAGTTCAGTTCAGGCAAGATTTAAGTAGAATAACCCTCTCTCAAGTTGGAGCAGCTCCTAAAACAGATCATAGGCAAAGCAACTCATGTTGGATGCCGACTCCAGTCCTATTAGTTAGCAGGCAGCACACAGTCTCCCCCAGTTTGTATTGGAAACAATGGATGTGTTAATAATGTGCTAACCCTGGACTTGTTTTCAGTAACAATCCATAAAGTCATAAGGTCATAAGTGATTGCAGTAGGATTAGGCTATTCGGCCTATCAAATCTGCTCCACCATTCAATCATGGCTGAACTATCTCTCCCTCTTAACCCCATTCTCCTGCCTTCTCCCCATAACCTCTGACACCTGTACTGATCAAGAATCTATCTAACTCTGCCTTAAAAATATCCACTGACTATTTAGTCCCTTTCACTGAGAATCGCCAGTCTACATAACTTACTGCATGGGTAGTCCACTTCATCACGCATGGAATAATCTTTCCTCTGTCGGCAGGTGAAGTTTTGGGCCTGGGGGGTTTCTTTCACCATCTTGTACTTCCGAGGAAGATCCACATCCACGGTTTGCATTGCCTCCGCGCTGATCTCCTCATAAGGCTGAAGGATGCAATTAGTAACAGGAAACTCGTTATCACCATTGTGTTATTTCCCAATCACCAATTCGTCAATACTGAGTTTTATTAAATAACAACAATATCACTTTTAATGAAAGTAGATCTGCACAAAATACCACCCATGTGTTGAAAGAAAAGTATCGGTTAACACATCTATATATATGGGGAGAGCAGACACAAAATGCTGGAGTAACTCAGAGGAACAGGCAGCATCTCTGGAGAGAAGGAATGGGTGATGTTTCGGGTCGAGGAAGACTGAAGAAGGATCTCGAGCCGAAACAACAGAGATGCTGCCTGACCCGTTGAGTTATTCCAGCATTTTGTGTCTATCTCCGCTTTAAACCAGCCCCTGTAGTTCCTTTCTACACATTATTAATGGGGAGGGATAGTTGGTCTGCTAGTTCACATTCAGGCTGTAACGTGTACACTATATGGCTCCTTAAAGGAATTAGTTGTGCCTGTGCTTAGTTGTACAAATGTTGCTGATAACTTTTATTCGGTCCATATTGGCCAGGTGCCACTATATTGGCGGTTGCCAAACCCCGTCATGTAGCCGGCCGCGCAGGGAGAACCTAGGGGGAACCACCAGCACGGAAACAGTGTCGGCCCTACAAGTCCATGCCGAACAAATTGTTTTCCCCCTGTCTTGCCTGCACTCGTACCAAACCCTGGGAACTCAGATCCAGGATTTTTAAATGAGACCAATGAACGACACCACTTCCACTGGGAGGATGCCTTTCTACACCTTGAAAAGAAGGCCCCCGGGGCTTACCCCTAGACTGTCCCTTAATTCTGGAGTCCCAGAGAGGAGAGATTCTCAAAGGACGCTTGTCTCACTGGTGATCTGCATCATTTTAAAGACCTCTATCAGGTCCCCCCTTAACCTTCTGCGCTCCAGAGAATAAAGACCTAACTTATGCAACTCTACATGCAATCTGGAGGGGGATTGGAACATGAAAAGAGCATCAAAACGGCTCACTGGTGACTCTGAGGTGACGGATGCATCAGTGGGCTTGGAACATTTCCAAATGCACGGCCTCTGGTGACACAAATATGCTGGGCTGTTTCCATAACGGCCTCAGCGGGTACAGGGGACAGGCAGCATCTCTGGAAGGAAGGAATGGGTGACGTTTCGGGTCGAGATCCTTCTTTGGACATCATACATAGGGTCCTTAATCAGGGACTGTCAAATAAAAGAATCAAACAGTTTGCTTACCTGACCCTCAGTCTCACTCCATTCCGTTAGTGCCTGTTGCTGTCTGTGTTGCCACTCTGTCTGCATCTTAGCTAGTTCCAATTTAATATACTCAATGTCCTTTTCAATCATCGCGATTCTCTGTGTAGACTCTTTACTCTCTTCTTGAAGTCGAATGAATTTCTGAATAATCCCATCTGTGATTAGAGTAAATAGACAGGAATAACGTGGAAAAAGCAATTTACAAATATTTAACACCTGACTTCGGGGCTCGGGACCTGAATTTGGGGCTCGGCCGCGGGCCCAGTGTACAACATCATCGGGAGCTCGCAGGTCACAGGTTGGTGACCTGTTTTTCCGGAGCTCCCGCAACTACAGCTGCGTCCGCTGGACTGGATGGCGGCAGCTTCGGCGGCTTCGACCACCCCGGGCCACGGAGCTTAAACCGGCCCATTCGCGGAGCATGGTTGAGCCGCGGGACTCACTCACCATCACCCGGCGGGGTCACAGCAACGGAAGCCTGGATCGCCTCAGCACAGAGGGAGAACAAGGGGAGAAGAGACAGAGACTTTAAGACTTTTGCCTCCATCACAGTGAGGTGGTGCCTGGTGAACTCACTGTGGTGGATGTTAAATTTGTGTTTATTGTGTGTTTCTGTCATTTATTATTATATGTATGACTGCAGGCACGAAATAAAGGAAATTCAATTCAATTCAATTGCTCCTGCTACATTATATATGTACCAGTCCACCACCGGTTTTCCGGCACCTTTGCTTCCAGACCCTTGCCGCATTATCAGTTTTGCCGGACCAACCGAGGTCATGGCCTTGGGGCAAAGTCGGCCTCGGAAGTCGGCTATGGGAATGGATCTGCCGGCTCAGTCCAGTCCGGAGTTCCAGAGCCTCGTCTGCAGGGAGCGAATTCCAACCACTAATCAGTGTGGAAGTCCTGATGAGGTCGAGGCAACCCAGCCGAGGCACCACATTGCCGTGGGAGTTTCCAGGGTGGGACTTAAAATACCGTCTCGTAAATTTATCCAGATAACAGGTGGTGCCGGACCACCAGTTGCCAGAAAATCGGCACAACTTGCCCACGAGACCAACTTGCCCACGAGACCAACTTGCCCATGAGACCAACTTGCCCACGAGACCAACTTGCCCACGAGACCAACTTGCCCACCCATCTGCACAAGTCCCACCTGTCTGCGTTTGGCCCATACTTCTCTAAACCTATCCAATCCACGTACATATCAAATGTTTCTTAAGCGTTACAATAGTACCTGGCTCAACTACCTCCTCCAGCAGCTGGTTCCACTACACTTTGTGTAAAAACGTTGTCCATCAGGTTCCCATTAAGTCTTTCCCCCCGCACCTTAAAACTATGTCCTCTAGTTCTCGATTCCTCTACTCTTTACACGATGTATTCCTCTCGTGATTTCATACCCTTGTATAAAATCACCCTTCATCCACCTGCGCTCTAAGGAATAAAGGCCTAGCCTGCTCAACCTCCCCCTATAGCTCAGGCCCTCGAGTCCTGGCAACATCCTTCTCCTCTTCCTTGTAAATCTTCTCTGCACTCTTTCCAACTTGACAACATCTTTGCTATAACATGGGACCAAAACTCATTCCAGATAATTTAGTGTCTGATGGTTTACTACAGAACCAGAGGAATGGTGCACAGTCAAAGATCCCAGCTTTCATTTGAGTTATTAACTCAGGGTAGACAAACAGAACTGCAGATGCTGGAATATTGAACCAAAAAACATCAAGTGCTGGAGTAACACAGTGGACCAGGCAGCATCTCTTTAGAAAATGCAAATGCTGGATTGTCCGACTGCAGAAGGGTCCAGACCTGAGATTTTGCCTGACCCGTTGTGTTACTACAGCTCCTTGCGTTGTGAACTCAAGGTCCCGTCCACCTACTGAAGAGGTTGCAAGTGAACCTTACTGTCGATGTCAATGTAATGCACAGCTTTAATTCTTCAATCGATACAGCCAAAACCATAATGCCTGGTCATTTATTTTATTACTATACGATATAGTTTAGTTTTATTTAGTTTAGTTTAGAGATACAGCGCAGAAACAAGCCCTTCATCCTACCGAGTCTATACTGACCAGCGAACCCCGCACATTAACACTACCGTATACACACGAGGGACAATTTACATTTATACCAAGCCAATTAACCTACCAACCTGTACGTCTTTTATGCCGCCTGCCACTGTTGCGGGCTGGAAGAGTCTGTGTACCACGTGTACATGGAGTGCGTGAGGCTGCAGCCACTGTTTGAATATCTAAAGAAGCTGCTCCTTGCCTTCAGGCTGCATTTTTCACCCACCATCCTCATCTTTGGACACCCTGTGTGTAGGGGAGAGGGTAGGGCTGAAGATGTCCTGGTTGGGTTGCTCCTGGGCCTGGCCAAGCTGGCCATCCGCGAGTCACGGCACCAGGCGGCGGAGGGCTCTACCCGAGCCGGCTGCCTGCCCCTTTTCTGGGGATACGTCCTTGCCCGGGTGCGGATAGAAAGGGAATACGCCCTGTCTACGGGCACCCTGAGGGAGTTCCGCAACCGCTGGGCACCGAGGGGAGTTGAATGTATCCTGGACAAGGATTGCGATATAGTTGTTTAGCAGTTGCTTAGTATATTTGTTTGTCTTGTATTATGGTGGTGTTTTATTTTATTGTATTGTAAATGCTACTTTAATATTTGAATAAATATTTTTGATTTAAAAAAAATAAAATAAATAAAAGCCTGTACGTCTTTGGAGTGTGGGAGGAAACCGAAGCAGCCGGAGAAAACCCTCGTGGTCACGGGGAGAACGTGCAAACTCCGTACAGACGGTCCCATACGGAAAAAAATTACATCTCCGTCGGGGTAAGAGATTAGAAAAAGTTTCCAAAAAGTTTCCCCCCCACCCCCACATAAAACAAGCTACAGAACATTAAAACACATTTAGCATGCACAGATAAACAACAAAGGAAGGAAGAACTGTTGGCGGGGCAGCAATTGCTGGTGCCAACTTTCAAGAATTTTAAGTATTTAAGGTTCTAGATTGTATCATTAGGTGTTCTGACAGCAAGCTATGAGTAATGCCACTCACTAACACGTGAGAACAATTAATGCTATGAAAGGGAGGAACTGAACAGGAAGGCCTGAACAGGAACAGGGAGTGATTACCGATCAAACCTTACACCTGTATAGAACATGCTAAAAATAGTCAGCAATGCAGAAGTTCATCCAGAGAGCAAATGGAGTTAACATTTCAGACGTCATCATAATTAAAGGCCAGTGGCCTAACATGTGACCAGTTTTCCTCCGTTCGCATATTTTTAGTTCCGTTTAGTTTAGAGATACAGCGCAGAAACAGGCCCTTTCATCCACAGAGTCCAGCGATCCCCGCACATTAACATTATCCCACATACACTAAGGAAAATTTACCATTTTACAGAAGCCTATTCATCTACAAACCTGTACATCTTTGGAATGTGGGAGGAAAGCGGAGAAAGAGTAGAAAACCCATGCAGTCATAGGGAGAACGTGCAAACCTCGTACAGACAGGCCCCTTAGTCAGGATCGAACCCGGGTCTCTGGCGCTGTAAGGCAGCAACTCTACTGCTGCGCCACTGTGCTGCCCGGTGCTATGCTAATATGCTATGCAATTTGCTATATATTTCCTCCATTTTATATTTATGCTAAAAATGTCTAGAGTTCATAATATTCTTCCCTCTTAAAAGCGAGATCAGAATTTAAAATCTTCAGATTATTGGAAATGAGATCAATTTGTCTTCGAAGTTTGATAATTTTTAATAAATTCTAACCCGATTTCAAGGAACACAAAAGACATTTTGGCCAACGTGTACTTCATTCATTGGTTACAGACACAAAATGCTGGAGTAATTCAGTGTGTCAGTCAGCATCTCTGGAGGAAAGTAATAGGCAATGTTTTGGGTCGAAACCGTTCATCAGACCCGGACCATCAGCTACTTCTGGTTTTGCGGAGATGCTGTCCGACCAGCTGAATTACTGCGGCATTTTATGTCTGTCTTGGTATGGTATGTTTATCATAAGGTTCACACCTATCTGTCCGTGCGGAGGGTCTGTGCGGACCCTGAGGCTTGCACACAGTTCTCCATTCGTTGAGGATGGAATTGGCTCCTGAAACTCAACCTGCAAAACAAAAGAGTTGTGTGGGTAGGAAGTGCAGATGCTGGTTTAAACAAAAAAAGCTTGAGTAACTCAGCGAGAGTTGATCAGGTGTTCCGACTGCCTGCCGTGAGTAATGCCATTCACCCACATGTGTCAGTAACCGATGAGAACAGGATAAATTGCATAGTTACAGGCACTGAGAGCCACGTGCCACCAGACCTATAGCATGGGAAGAAATCATAACCACAGTTTCCTTAAACCGAGTTCAGGAAGGATTTTTTTCAGATGGATGGTCATTAGTGTGAAGTATTAACCATGTTTCCCTCACCACAGTTGCTGCCTGGCAGTTCCAGAACTTTTCTTTCAGATTTCCAGCAACTATTTTCGACTGCAGAATTGTTTTGACATTAATGCTTTTATAATTTTTTTGCATTTAATATTTGCTTTCCCCTGCATCTGCACGCCATAAGATCACAAGAACAGAAGAAACGGAATGCCATTTGGCTCCATATTCCAAGATATCAATTTACGAATCATCTGGCTTCGTTCAGTATATCTCTGCATTGTCCTTTAACAAAAAAAATAATGTCCTAATTAACAAGAACTATGGGGTTATTTGCAGGGTTATTATATATAGGTGAAAAAAAACTAAGTGCTGGAGGAACTCAACAGGTCAGGTAGCATCTTTGGAGGGAACGGATAACGGATGTTTTGGGTAGGGGCCCTTCTTCTGACTCCAGACTTTGAGTCTGTGACAATAAGCCAACAACGCTATTGTCCACTGATCTAGAATCCAGGCTGGAATCCAGACATCCTGGATGGAGAGTTTAGTTTAGTTTAGTTTAGTTTAGTTTAGTTTAGTTTTGTTTAGCTTAGTTTAGTTTAGTTTAGTTTAGCTTAGTTTAGCTTAGTTTAGTTTAGTTTAGTTTAGTTTAGCTTAGTTTAGTTTAGTTTAGTTTAGTTTAGTTTAGCTTAGTTTAGTTTAGTTTAGTTTAGTTTAGTTTAGTTTAGTTTAGTTTAGTTTAGTTTAGTTTAGTTTTGTTTAGTTTTGTTTAGCTTAGTTTAGTTTAGTTTAGTTTAGTTTCGTTTAGCTTAGTTTAGTTTAGTTTAGCTTAGTTTAGTTTAGTTTAGTTTAGTTTAGTTTAGTTTAGTTTAGTTTAGTTTAGTTTAGTTTAGTTTAGTTTAGTTTAGAGATACAATGCGGAAAAGGGCCCTTCGGCCACCAAGTCCGCACTGACCAGCGATCCCCGTACACTAACACTATCCTTCACATTCTACGGGCAATTTACAATTTTACCAAAGCCAATTAACCTACAAACCTGTACATCTTTAGAGTGTGGGAGGAAACAGGAGATCCCGGAGAAAACCCACGCGGTCACGGGGAGCGCATACAAACTCCATACAGACAGTACCCGTAGTCAGGATCGAACCCGGGTCTCTGGCGCTGTAAGGCAGCAACTCTACTGCTGCACCACCATGATGCCCTATTGAGGTTGATGCTATTTTACTGCAATGCAAAATCAACAATTGAAACGGGAATATGATCAGGTATTTAATCATAACCTCAATCAAGGTGCAGACATTAAGTGCAAGGTTGGCTTTAGATTATGTGTGATGTTACTTTCCACTAACATCGCTCCAGCGTTAGACAAATTGGGCTAATGTTTCTCTCTGGCAATTATTCACATGTCACCTATCTACACATTCCTTTCTACCTCAGCTCCATACATAAATGTTTTAGACTACAGACGTCCAAAGATGAACAGGTTTGCAGGTTAATTGGCTTGGTATAAATAAATGTTAAATTGTCCCTGGTGTGTGCAGGATGGTGTTAGTGTGCGAGGATTGCTGGTCGGTGCGGACTCGATGGGCTGAAGGGACTATTTCTGTGCTGTATCTCTAAGCTAAACTAAACTTAACTAAACTAGGCATAGGTGAGGAAGGACAAGTTTTCAATACATAGTTTTAAATATAGGATGAGAAGTAACAGTATAAACCAGAAAATAAAGTTAGAGTAGATCTCAAGGGATTATTGATTATGAAGAGGAATCATAATATCTGCAACAACTTGCAGGAGTTTAGAGGCATGTCAACAGATCTGAACATACAGCAATGGCCATTCCTCTCCTTTGTTTTTCTTATAAACCACCAGTTCCTGGCTTCACATTATTGCCTGCTGATTCAAACATGACACTGAAATTATGATTTTGAATATCTAAATTTAAAAGATCGTGTACACCCGAGAGTTTTGATTTCTACGATTGATGGTAATAACTAAACGGTTAACTATATTTAAACATTGTTGACAGTCTCAATAGGAATTGTGTTCTCTATTTCTGTTTTGTTTTATTCTGGCAGCATTTAGTACATTATAACTTCAAAGAGTAAGCATAAGAACAGGCCCTTCTGTTCACAATGCCGAAGTCGAACATGATGCCAAAATCAACTAATCCCTTCTGCCTGCACTTCTCTCCACCACCTGCACATTCACATGCCCATCAAACAGCATTCCAAGTGCCAGCAGGAATTGACATTTAGATCAAGCATTTACAGTAAAAAATATCCTCGAGTCACCTTAAATACAGTAATTAAACATTTTACAAAAAAAAATCACACCACTTTGGATAACAGCAGTCCTGGTTTGTTAAATGTTTAGTTTAGTTTAGTTTAGAGATACAGCGCAGAAACAGCCCCTTCGGCCCACCGAGTCCACACCAACCAGCGATCCCTGCACATTAACACTATCCTACACCCACTGGGGAATGTTTTCATTTTTAATACCAAGCCAACTAACCTACAAACGTGCACATCTTTGGAGTGTGGGAGGAAACTGAAGATCTCAGAGAAAACCCACACAGCCACGGGGATAACGTACAAACTTCGTACTGACATGGAACAGTGGTCGGGATCGAACCCGGATCTATAGCGCTATAAGGGTAGCAGCTTTACCACTGCGCCACTCAAATCCTCTTTTACACTCAGATTGAAGTGAATTGTGAAGTGATGCGTGTGACAGATTTTACATGCATGCATGGTTGACTGAATCTCGAACAGAATGAGTAATCATTTTTAACCACAGGTACCTGGCCAATGTTCCTATTCTGACGGATATATCTGCAACATTCACCCATTCGAACAAGTTCTCAACACAGATAAAGTTTCGGGTTCAACCAGTAATTTCACAAGGCTCCGTGGAATTAAATTTCTACTCTTTGTTTTTAACACGTCTTGTGTTTGACATCCCTCAATAAAACCTTTGATGTTCTATTCTGGCCTTTCATCTTTTTAGATATATTATTCATATTTTAATCTCTTTATCGCGGCTTACATAATTGTAATCCACCACGAGTTATCTATCCGTCATAGATTGCTTATTTATTTGTCATATTTATTGTGATGACAAATGCTTATAATACCCCATTGTATTCAGTTGGCATACAGAACAATACAGCACAAGAACAAGCCCTATGGCCAACCATGTCTGTGCCAAACACGATGCCAAGACCAACTCTTACCTGCCTGCACATAAGCCGTATCCCTTCATTCTCTGCGTATCCATGTGCCCATCCAAAAGTGTCTTAAATGACACTATCATATCTGCCTCAACTACCACCCCAACAGTTCATAATGGCCACCCACCACCATCTATGTCAACATCTTGCCCTGCATATCACCTTTACATTTTGCCTCTCACCTTAAAGCTATGCCCTCTGGTATTTGATTTTTCCATCCTGAGAATATGTTTCTGACTGTCTACCCTACCTGTGCCTCCCAGAGTTTTAGATATTTCTATAGGTCTCCCCGCAACCTCCAGCACTCCAGAGAACACAATCCAACATTGTCCAACATCTCCCTGATAATACCCCATAATCCATTCTGGATGTCAGTTGCTGTGTTGCCAGACATGGGATAATACCTCCAACAGGATCCCACCACTAGCCAGATCTTCCCATTTCCACCCATTTCCGCTTTCTGCATAGACCGTTCTCTCCGCAACTCCATCATTAACTCGTCCCTTCCCACCCAAACCACCCCCTCCCCAGGTACTTTCCCCTGCAACCGCAGGAGATGTAACACCTGTCCCTACACCTCCTCCCTCGACTCTGCCCAGGTACATCGATAGTCCTTTCAGGTGAGGCAGAGGTTAACTTGCACCTCCTCCAACCTCATCTACTATATCTGCTGTTCCAGGTGTGGACTCCTATATATCCGTGAGACCAATGCAGGCACAATGATCATTTCGATGAACACCTCGCTCAGTCCGTCTAAACCTACCTGATCCCCCGGTTGCTAAACGCTTTAACTCACCCTCCCATTCCCATACTGAGCTTTCTGTCCTGGGCCTCCTCCACTGTCAGAGTGAGGCCCAGCACAAATAAGAACAATAGAAGGAACAGAACCTCATATTTTGCTTGGGCAGCGCACAACATCGTGGTATGAATGTTGACTTCTCTAACTTCAAGTTACCCTTGTTTTCCATCTCTCTCCATCCCTCCCCCATCCTAGTTCTCCTACTAGTTTCACTGTCTTCCTGATCGTGTGCCTCGTGTTCACCTTCCTAGAATGGTTCAGCTAACATTGAACCATTCTACATTTCCATGAGCATCGTCTGTTTTGATCTGTCCTTTTCACACCTTACCCTTCCTCTAGTCTCATTCTCCCCTGACTCTCAGTATGAAGAAGGGTCTCGACCCAAAACATTCCTTCTCTCCAGAGATGTTGCCTGTCCCGCTGAGTTATTCCAGCATTTTGTGTCTATCTTCAGTGTAAACAAGCATCTGCAGTTCCTTGCTACACATGGGATAACATTCAGCAGTATCTCATGTTAAATGACTATTGCTGGTGATATTTAAATGAACATTTGATGTGTAATAGATCAACACATTTTAAGAAACAGAAATCTACTATACTTTCATTGATGCAGGCATCAGTAATTTAGAAAACTAGGCAGCAGCAAAACTGAAACTCCAAGAAATTGCAGAGAATTGCAGGTATTACCCAGTCCATCACATAAACCAAGCTCCTCACCATTGACTCCATCTATGATTCACACTGCCTACATAATCAAATACATGTCTCACCCCTGTCATTCCTACTTCTCTCTGCTCATGTTGGGAGGAAGATACAGGAGCTTGAAAGCACACACCACCAGACTCAAGAACAGCTTTTTTCTCCTCTAGTTACCAGGCTTCTGAACAGTCCTTCCATAACCTAAGGTACTGCCCGATTCCCCGTACCTCATTGCGGACATTGGACTTTGTCTCTGGAACGGATGCGCTATAATGTTGAGAACTACATTCTGCACTCTGTTTCGTCATTTTTCCTTTACCTATTGTACTTGAGTTTGACTGGGCCCTAATGAGACCACAGCTGGAGTATTGTGCACAGTTTGGTCTCCAAATTTGAGGAAGGATATTCTTGCTAGTGAGGATTGCAGCGTAGGGTTGACAAGGTTAATTCCCAGATGGCAGAATTGTCATATGTTGGTAGAATGGAGCATCTGGGCTTGTATGGAATTTAGAAGGATGAGGGGGATCTTATTGAAACATATAGGATTATTAATAGTTTGGACACGGTCGAGGCAGGAATCTTCCTGATGTTGGGGGAGTCCAGAACCAGGGGCCACAGTTTAAGAATGAGGGGTGGGGCATTTAGAACGGAGATGAGGAATTACTTTTTCACACAGAGAGTTGTGAGTCTGTGATGCTTTCAACAGAGAGTTAGAGAGAGCTCTTAAAGATGGCAGAGTCAAGGGATATAGGTAGAAGGCAGGGTAATGATTGTGGATAATCAGCCATGATCACATTGAATGGCGATGCTGGCTCAAAGGACCGAATGTCCTACTCCTGCACCGATTGTCTATTAGATTGCATTTATGTATGGTATATCTGATCTGTTTGGATTGCACGCCTTTGGATAGTTAACCTTTTCACTGTCCATGGGTACACATGACAATAATGAATCTAAACCAAAGACTAAACCTAAACATTTGTAATTTTTAATTGTTTTTAATTGCCCAGCGTAGGGGAAATGGAGGACAAGGGTTCAAGGTGAAGGGGAAAAGATTTAATATGAGGGGTAACCTTTTCACACGAAGGGCGGTAGGTGTATGGAACAAGCTGCCAGAGGAGGTAGTTGAGGCTGGGACTATCCCAATATTTAAGAAACAGTTAGACAGGTACATGGATAGGACAGGTTTGGAGGGATATGGACCACGTGGAAGCAAATGGGACTTATGTAGCTGGGATATGTTGGCCAGTGTGGGCGAGTTGGGCCGAAGGGCCTGTTTCCACACTGTACCACTCTATGACTCTTCAACCACATCATGTGTACAACAAAAAGGGCACATCACCCAATATACTCTTGACTATTGAGGCTTTATTTAAATGTTTGAGCCACTGTTCTAATAACCAAGATAGACACAAAAAGCTGAAATAACTCAGCGGGTCAGGCAGCCTATCTGGAGAAAAGAAATAGGTGATGTTTTGGGTCATGACCCTTCTTCAGACCGAGAGTCAGGGGAAAGGGAAACGAGAGATATAGATGGTAAATAGAACAAATGAATGAAAGAAGCAAAAAGCAACAATGATCAAGGAAATGTGGAGCCCACAATGGTCCATTGTTGGCTTGAGCTAGTTGACAACGAGTTATACAGACAGTGAAACTAGTATGATGACTAGGGTGGGGGAGGGGACGGAGAGAGAGGGGATGCAAGGATTATCTGAACTTAGAGAAATTAGGGTTATCAGCTGCCCAAGCGAAATATGAGGTGCTGCTTCTCCAATTTGCATGTGGCCTCCCTCTCACAGTGGAGGAGGGCCAGGACAGAAAGGTCAGTGTGGGAATGGGAAGGGGAGTTAAAGTGTTTGGCATTTGGGAGAACACCCTATACTCATGAAGTCTGGTTGTCCGGTGCTGCGACAGGCAATTCAAGCCAGGCTAACAGGTGCACTTGTGTCTGGATCAAGAGTCAAGTGTATTCAACAACGGACGGCACAGGTAGAGTTGCTGCCTTACAGTGCTTGAAGCGCCGGAGACCCCGGTTCGATTCTGACTACAGGTGCTGTCTGTACGGAGTTTGTACGTTCTCCCTGTGTTTTCTCCAAGATTTTCGGTTTCCTCCCACACTCCAAAGATGTACAGGTTATTAGGTAAATTGGCTTGGTATAAGTATAAATTATCCATGTAAGGTAGTGTTAATGTGCGGCGATCACTGGTCGGTCCGGACTCGGTGGGCCGAAGGGCCTATTTCTGCGCGATATCTCTAAACTAAATTGTACTAAACTAAATTGTCATCTGTACCAACAATGGAACAATGAAATGTATACTTGCATCAGCATAGTACAGCCTATAAAATACAATGCACAGAGATAATATACAAAAAACAAAAATTCAACAAATTTATAACCTCAATACTAGTGCAAAGAAAACCAAAGTCATTAGTGCAAGCAAAGACAGTCCATGAAAGATCATAGATGAGGCTGGTGTTGTGTAGTGTTCAAGAGCTTGATGACATTGCGAAAAAGCTATTTGTATACTGTATACTGTAATTCATTCCTGATGAGTGAAACAAGAGTATGGCCAGGGTGATGTGATATTTTCCAACCCACAAAAAAAAACATTTATTTAGAAAACTTTCAAGTAGCCCAAGGGTGTCAGATAATATGGGGTAAAGGCAGGAGAATGTAGTTGAGAGGGTAAGGTTGATCAGCCATGATTGAATGCTGAAATGGACTTGATGGGGTAAATAGCCTAATTCAACTCCTAGAACCCATGAACTTATCAACATGTGGGTTATATCACAAAGTTAAAACCAGGAGATGTCTGCTCTTTTAAAAAATATCATTACTATTGCAATTAACTATAAATGCAAAATTCTCCAAGATCACATCAACTCAGTTAAACCAACTTTATCATGAGAAAATATTACTTACTCTTGATGTCCAGTAGGAGAAAGATTCGATTTTGGGCTTCATCTTGGGCTGTGAACATGTAAAGGAATACTGACATTCAGAAAAGCCCAAAGGATCACAGTGCTTTATGCACCTACATGAGCCCAATCTGCTATTGAATGAAGATAGACACAAAATGCTGGAGACCAAAACTGCACACAATACTCCTGGTGTAGTCTCACCAGGGCCCTGTACAACTGCAGTCCTCTTTGCTCCTTTTGCAGTTCATGTGAAAGAACAGTTCACAAGACATATTTGAATGTAATCAACGATGACAGAGTGGATCAGCTAGGCTTGAACCAGCATCTGCAGTTCCTTCCTACACTGTCGTTTAGAAGAACAAAAGTTCATCTCAAAGAAACCTACAAATTCTTAAACGGCTGACCAAATTAGACATAAGATACCTGTTTCCGATGGCAGAGAGTAGTTTAACGATGAGGGGTAAACCACAATACAGAGATGTGGAGTTGAGTTGAGTTTAGTTTAGTTTAATTTATTGTCTGTTGTACCGAGGTACAGTAAAAAGCTTTTGTTACGTGCTAACCAGCCAGCGGAAGAAACAACGGATGCTTACAGTCGAGCCAACCACAGTGTACAGATACATGATAAAGGGAATAACATGAATAACGTTTAGTGCAAGATAAACTCCAGTAAAGTCTTGATCAAAGATAGTCCAAGGGTCACCAATGAGGTAGATAGTAGGTCAGGACTGCGTTCTACTTGTTGGTAGGATGGTGCAGTTGCCTGATAACTGTGGGAGAGATTTCTTCCCCTAGACAGTGGAATTTTCTATCATGCAAAAAACATTAAACATAGTCAGGAATGTAAGGGCCTGTCCCACTAACGCAATTTTTTTCGGTGACTTGCTGGCATCCGTCATAGTTGCAGCAGGTCGCCGAAAATTTTCAACATGTTGAAAATCCAGCGGCGACCAGAAAAAGGTACAACTGTTTGGGCGACTACTCACGACCATACAGGCGTCACCCTGTGATGTCGCGGGGATCCACAGGGAGCGGGGAAGAAAGCTGGATGGGAATACAGAATTTGAATGATGTACCATAGTCAATGGTGGAGCAGAGTTAAAGTGCTGGGTGGAGTTTCACATTTTCACATTTCTATGAATAAACCGCTACTCAACTATCTCAGCAGGGGCAGATGAACATGAAGAGTTGTAAAGAAAGAGCTATTTTAGTAACATATTTCATGACCACATCAGAAGTTGAAGATTGTAAGGATAAAGGAGATCAGTACCACCAACATCATTCTCCACCAGTTTAACACCCTGTTGAGAATCTTCCACAAGTACTGTAGGGCCATATCTGCTGGGCATCTGTGGTCTATCAATTGTCCATCTGCTTCTGGATTGATGAGTGTCAGTGGTACAGTCTTCAACATGAGGAGCCAGTCAGAACCTGCCTTCGTGAGGTGGCTGAAAGAGATTTAAACACAAAGTACGTTCTATGTCACATCAATTCAAACCTTAAGGTAAACATGTGTGGAAAGGAACTGCAGATGCTGGTTTACAACAAAGATAGAGACAAAATGCTGGAGTAACTCAGCGGGTCTCTGGAGCAAAGGAATGGGTGACGTTTCATGTCGAAACCCTTCTTCAGACCTCTTAAGACCTTCTGAAGAAGGGTCTCGACACAAAATGTCACCCATTCCTTCTCTCTAGAGTTATTGCCGGTCCCACTGAGTTACTCCAGCATTTTATGTCTATTTAAGGTAAACATTTTTGTTCATGCCCATAATTATATGAAATATCTTCTCAGCTCCTGAATCAAGTGTCCACGGACTGGGATATCTTGATGCATTTCACGGTCAACAATTCACACAACAGCCATTCCCAAGCTTTTGGTGGTGTTCCATTGCAACTCTCTTTCATGTTCCTCCCACACTGACTTCTCCAATTGTACAGAGAGGCCAAATGCACAAAGGAAGAACAACATCACATATACCACTTGGGGGGCTTGCAACCCAATGGCTGAATATTGAATTTTCCTATCTCAGGTGTCAAGAGTCTTTGGTTGTCATCTGGATTTAAGAGAGAGTTAGATAGAGCTCTAGGGGCTTGTGGAGTCAAGGGGTATGGGGAGAAGGCAGGCAGGGGTTATTGATAGGGGACGATCAGCCATGATCACAATGAATGGCGGTGCTGGCTCGAAGGGCCGAATGGCCTCCTGCACCTATTTTCCATGTCTATGTCTATATCTATGTATCAACAATGGAACAATGTAATTCTTACTTTCAGCAGCTTAACAGGCCTGTAAATGCAACACATGGGTAATATATAATAAACAAAAACATCCAACAAACTCCAACCCCAATATTTGTCTCCCTCACGCACTCACCTGTCCACCTATGTTTTCTTCTCTCTTTCTTAGTATACTTTAGTTTAGGTTAACTGCGTGGGAACAGGCCCCACAGCCCACCGAGTCTGCGCTGACCAGCGAACCCTGTACATCTGCACTATTCTATACATTAGGGACAATTTCCAATCTTTACCTAAGCCAATTAACCTACAAACCTGTGCGTCTTTGGAGTGTGGGAGGAAACCGGAGCACCCGGAGAAAACCCACGCGGTCTTGGGAAGAACGTACAAAGTCCATGCAAGACAGCACCTATAGTCAGGATTAAACCCGGGTCTCTGGTGCTGTGAGGCAAGTTTTGATCCTAGCCTCAAGTGCTGTCCATGTGGAGTTTGCAAGTTCACCCTGCGACCGCTTGGGTTTCCTCCCACATCCGGAAGACAAGGAGGTTAATTGGCCTCACTCAAATTCACCCTTGGTGTGTAGGGAGGTGGTGAGAACGTGGGATAATATAGAACTAGTGTGAACGGGTGATTGCTGGTCAGTGTGGTCTCGGTGGCACAAATGCCTGTTTCCATGTTTTATCTTTAATACTCCCAAACAAAAACATCTTTGTTCACCCCCCTTCTCATTCTCCTCCTAAAACATAGAAACATAGAAATTAGGTGCAGGAGTAGGCCATTCGGCCCTTCGAGCCTGCACCGCCATTCAATATGATCATGGCTGATCATCCAACTCAGTATCCCGTACCTGCCTTCTCTCCATACCCCCTGATCCCCTTAGCCACAAGGGCCACATCTAACTCCCTCTTAAATATAGCCAATGAACTGGCCTCAACTACCCTCTGTGGCAGAGAGTTCCAGAGATGCACCACTCTCTGTCTCCACACCCCCTCCTTAAGCTGTGATCCCTTGGCAAACTTCTTCCTCCTCCACCTCCATCTGCCCATCATCCCCTCAGCTGCTGTCCCACACCCACTCACATTGGCAACTTTTCCTCTTCCCTCTCAGTTCTGTTGCAGGGCCTCAACCTGAATCTTTGCCCTTTTGTCTCCACATATGCTGCTTGGCCCATGGAGTTCTGGCAATGTCGTGTTTGCTTGTTTCACATTACAGCACCAGCTTCAGTGAGAAGTTGCTTAAAGTACAATCGCTAATACAATGCAAGAAATACACCAAAGATAGACACAAAAGGCTGGAGCAACTCAGTGGGTCAGGCAGCATCTGTGGAGAAAAGGAACAGGTGACATCTTGGGTCAAGACCCTTCTTCAGCCTGAAGAAACGTCTCGACCCGAAACATCACCTTTCCTCCACAGATGCTATTTGACTGGTTGAGTTATTCCCACATTTTGTGTCTAACTTCATAGAAACATAGAAAATAGGTGCAGGACGAGGCCATTCGGCCCATCGAGCCAGCACCGCCATTCATTGTGATCATGGCTGATCGTCCCCAATCAATAACCCGTGCCTGCCTTCTCCCCATAGCTCTTGATTCCACTAGCCCCTAGAGCTCTATCTAACTCAATGTTAACCAGCATCTGCAGTTCCTTCTGATGCAAGAAATACGGCAGTGGATTTGATCACAGCAGTTCCCCATTAAAAACACTGTGTTAATGGCCAGGTCATCTGTATATGTTTAAGAAGGAACTGCAGATGCTGGAAAATCGAAGGTACACAAAATGCTGGAGAAACTCAGCGGGTGCAGCAGCATCTATGGAGCGAAGGAAATAGGCAACGTGTGTATCTGTTTATTTTTGTTGAATGACGAATTAAAATTGAAACTAGGACAATGTTTATGCTCATCTACAAGCATTGCCATGGGATATTTGACATCCACTCCCACCTGCACTCAGCCATTCCGATTTGCCAGAATTTGGCTTCCAATGGAAGACTTCCCATGAGTCATGTTGAAACAAACAACAGAGTATTTTTCATCAGCAAAACAAAGTGCTGGAGGAAATAAGCGAATCAGGCAGCATCTGCAGAGACAATGGACAGGCAACGTTTCGGGCTGGGACCCTTCTTCAGACCGAGTCAGAAAACGTTCCCGACCCCTAACTTCGTCCGTTCCCACCGCAGATACTGCATGATCCGTTCCTCCAGCACTTTTGATCACAAACTGGCACATGAACACCTAATCTTGTCCGTCACTAGAACACTGCAACAAATCTCTTCTATCTTTGAAATGTCACATTTAACTAGGTTTAAAGTTGCTTTCGAAATTCAGTTCCACAACAAATGGTAACAGGTGGCGCAGCGATAGAGTTGCTGCCTTACAGTGCCAGAGACCCAGGTTCGATCCTGACTATGGGTGCTGTCTGTACATTGTTTGTACGTTCTCCCCTTGACCTGTGTGGGTATTCTCCGGGATCTCCGGTTTCCTCCCACATTCCAAAGATGTACAGGTTTGTAGGGTGGTATAATTGTAAATTGCCCCTAGTATGTGTAAGATAAGGTTAGTGTGCAGGGATTGCTGGTTGGCGTAGACTTGTGGGAAGAAGGGCCTATTTCCAAGCCATATTTCTAAACTAAACAAATGAGAACAAATATTTTTACTTTCCCTGGAGCTGCAGCCAACTATTTGAGTCCTTAGGTCCATTTCTGGAATACATTTTGCAAATGTTCAATAGCCAGGATATCAGCTACTGAAACTGAATTTGTAAAATGAGCAATTGTGTACTTGTCAGTGGAGCCTTGAACTTGAGCATAGCTCTCCCTGCTGGATGTCCTTCATTCTGCTGTTGTGGTTACCAATCACTAAGTAACTGGAATACTACAGAAATACTCCACTGCCATCTCTTTTACACCGCTTGAAAGGATGTGATTAGAAGGATTAGACAATGAATGGAATGTGTCAAACATGCGTGTTAATTAGGGGGGGCATTTTCAACATACCTTTCTGAATTAGTAAGAACAAGGCAGAGCTGAAAATCGCCCCTTCCTCTCCATCATGTACAAAACGTGGTAATGTAAAAATTAAATTATTAATGCCAGTAACATTTTTTTTTTAATGTTTGAATGTAACTTGACATTGCCTAAGGAGAGAACAGGGTAAGATGGCTGCTGAAGATCAGATTTGCCTCGCTACCCGTAAAAAGTTCCTTGCAGCAGATGCCTTCCCGCAGTTCCCGCCCGGAGGATTTGTCAGACGGCAGGAGTTCGCTCGAAGGCTCGGAGGTCGGTAGGGCCCGGATCCCTCCTGGAGGCTCACCGGACAGCGTAACCAGAGGGAGCTGGAGACGTGGGATGTGAGGAGCGTGGGCCTGTAGGAGGGTGAACCGGGGTAATGTCGATGGCGATGCCCGCATGTGTTATATATGCAAAACCAATTTCAATGTGCAGTTATAGATGTGACAAATAAATCACTATTTACTATTGATTATTGGTATGTCAATTCAAATAACAGGAGAAGTCACATAAAGGCACATCAGAAATTTAATCAAATACTACATTAAGTAATAAATATATACCTAAAAACTTACTTTGCAAACTGGTGATGAAAGTCACAAGTGACAATTGCCAATCACGGAAACATTGAAACATTGAAAATAAGTGCAGGAGCAGGCCAGTCTGCTCTTCGAGCCAGCACCGCCATTCAATATGATCTAGGCTGATCATCCAAAATCAGTACCCCGTTCCTGCTTATTCACCATACCCCTTGATTACATTAGCCCTAAGAACTATATCCAACCCTCTCTTGAAAATATCCAGTGAATTGACCTCCACTGCCTTCTGTGGCAGAGAATTCTACAGATTCACAACCCTCTGGGTGAAAAGGTTTTTCCTCATCTCAGTCCTAAATGGTCTATCCCTTATTCTTACACTGTGACCCCTGGTTCTGGACTCCCCCAACATTGGGAACATTTTTCCTGTCCAATTCCTTAGGAATTGTATATGTTTCTATATGATACCCTCTCATCCTTCTAAATGCCAGTGAATATAAGCCCAATATTTTGTTGCTGTTCTAATGGGTCTGCAACAAAGTATTGCATATGCATTTAGCAACAGAATGAAGTTGTGCATCAGTGCATCCAACCAAAGTGCTACAGTCCTACATTCTGTTGTCCTCTGTAGTCCATTACATCGGTTGTGCATTGTGCTTGACAATTAGAGGCTAACAAACTAGGAAGCTGCAGGGCAGCCACAGATTCAAGGTGGTTGAAGATAGACACAAAATGCTGGAGTAACTCAGCAAGACGGGCGGCATCTCTGGAGAGAAGGAATGGGTGACGTTTCGGGTCGAGACCCTTCTTCAGACTAGTCAGGGGAAAGGGGAACAAGAGATATAGACGCTGACCCCAGCACATGCTGAATACATGGCTGAAGAGTTAGCATTAAATTTATCCAGAAAACCTCTGTTCTCCGCCATTACAAAAACCATTCTTCACAAATGCTATAAATTCCAAGTGGCAGTAAGGCAAGACAAAGAACACTGGATTGAGTGAAATCTCTGCGACCAGACAACATCTCATCTGGATTGCTGACAATTTATATTAGAGTCATAGAGTGATACAGTGCGGAAACAGGCCCTTCAGCCCAACTTGCCCACACTGTCCAACAACGTCCCAGCTACACTTGTCCCACTTGCCTGCGCTTGGTCCATACCCTGCAAACCTGTCCTATCCATGCACCTGTCTAACTGTTTCATAAACGATGGGATAATCCCAGCCTCAATTATCTTCTCTGGCAACTTGTTCCATACACCCACCACCCTTTGTGTGAAAAAGTTACCCCTTCATATTCTTATTAAATCTTTTCCCCTGCACTATATTCCAGAACTGGACATTATATTCCACACCTAGACCTGAGGGGTAACTTTTTTACACCTAGGGTGGTGGGTGTATGGAACGAGCTGCCGGAGGAGGTAGATGAGGCTGGGACTATCGCAATGTTTAAGAAATACTTAGACAGGGTAGAACAGGTTAAGAGGCATATGGACCGAATGCAAGCAGATGGGACCAGTTGGACAGGGTGGTCAGGTGGGGCCGAATGGCCTGTTTCCAGACTCTATGACTGTAATCAAACTGTTCCAGAACAACTCTAATAGTTACATCCACTCAACATTACAAAAATTGCCCACATATGTCCTATTCATTTAAAAAAAAAGCAGAAACCATTCAGGCAAATGAAGGATGGCGAAATGAATAATGCTGGTAAATAACACTGATTCACTAATAATTTGCTTACTAATAAATGCCCGCTCTGGGTTTTGCTGTGACCGTTCTGCTCCAGGCTTCTTCACAACCCTGCCCCAACCATGACCAAAAGAGATGGGTTCCTGAGGCAGGGAGTTAGTTAACTGTCCTAAACATAAAGGCAGCATTTGAGCAAGTGTGACATCAAAGAGATCTGATACAACTGCAGACAATGGGATTTAAAAGAAGATAGACACAAAACGCTGGAGTAACTCAGCGGGTCAGGCAGCATTTCTGGAGAAAAGGAATGTGTGACGTTTTTGGTCGAGACCCTTCTTCAGAGTGAGAGTCAGGGGCGAGGGAACATAGATACGAAAAGGTACTTAAAAAACTTGACGACTTGATATGCAAAAAAGATAAATAAAAGCTAGCAACGATGATCAAGGAAGGAAAGGTGGGATGCGCAATGGTCCACTGTTGACTGTGGGAAAGGTGATAACGATTGAAACAAACGGTGAAACTCAGCAGGACGACAGTGAAACTAGCACAACGACTAAGGTGGGGGAGGGGCGGACAGAGAGGGAATGCTTGGGTTACTTGAAGTTAGAGCAATCAATATTCATGCCACTGGGTTGCAAGCTGCCCAAACAAAATATGAGGTACTATTCCTCCAATTTGCATTTAACTTTACTCTGTCAATGGATGAGGCCAGGCCGGAAAGGTCAGTGTGGGAATGGGAAAGGGATTTAAAGCTACCTAAAGCTACCTAAAGCTATCTAAAGTTTGGCAACCGGGAAATTGTGTTGGCCAAGGAGGACCGAGCAAAGGTGTTTTAAGAATTTTTTTTAAAGGAAAGGAAACTCTCTAATGGTTGGAGTGTTCCATCGGTCAAAGGAAGGTAGTGCAGTTGTTGAATTCCATCATCTCTGCCTCAGGATCTTCAGGATTGTGTCCTAGCCCAACCATCTAGAACTACTTGGTACACAAAAATGCTGGAGAAACTCAGCGGGTGCATCATCTGCAGTTCCTTCTTAAACACATCTATAACTGCTTCATCCCTGAACTTCCTTCTTTCATAAGATCATAATTGGGGATGTTCAATGATCCCATTATGCTAATTGCATTTGCAACTCCTCAGAAAATGAATTAGTTAATGCTGGCATGTAGCAAGGTTGGTCAATATTCATGCCACACAAGTGGTCGACAATGACCTAGAGAGATTATTTGATATTCAATTATAATAATATTGCCAAGGCCCTATTGTTAAGATCCTGGCTATCATGATTGACCGGTGATGTAGCTTGAATATAAATATTGCCAATAAGTAACAGGATATCCTGCAGTTAGTCATCTCCAAAACAATTAATCCTGACCTTTCCAGTCAAACTAACACCCCACAAATAATTTAAAACAAAAGAATGCAAGAATCAGGAGTGGTTTAGTGGTTATCTTACAATTATGTGTCAGAAAGGTGAGTGTTCAACCTCTTCCGTATATTTTAACACAATCTAAAATGGACTTTAGCACAGTGGTACGAACCAAAGATCTTATAGCAGAGCAAGATGGCCTACTCCTACGCAAAACACGTAGTACGGTCATGGGCAGATTCATGGGCGATTATAGGATCCATTTTAGCAACCAGCCTCCGCCATCTTGTTCCGCCATCTTGCTCCGCCATCTTGTTCCACCATCTTGCTTCCGGCCAAAGATCGGATCTTTGCTTCCGCCTCCTGCTCCCGTATCTTCGCTTTGGTCTTTGACTTGGGCAGAGAGAGGGGGTGCGAGGCCCGGGGCAGTGGGGAGGCCCGAGGCCTTGGCGGGGTGAGGGGGGTGCGCAGCCCGGGGCAGCGGGGAGAGAGGAGGGGAGTAGTGCAAGTGGGGTAGTGGTGGCGCAGGAGGGTTGGGTAGGGCCGGGGGGGAGGGAGAGAGAAAAGATCTTATAGCGGAGCTCTGCTATAAGATTTTTGGAAGAGAGAGGTGGGGTAGGGGCCAGGGTGCAGAGAGCATGGGAAGAGATGTGGGGGTTGGGGGCTGGTGGGTTAAGGGAATACAGCATAGGAGGGGGGGGAGACATTGTAGTGTGGGGGGAGGCGAGAGAGTGCCGGGAAGGGGGGGAGTTGAGGGGTGGGATAGGGCCTAGTGTGTGTGAAGTTGCGGGGAGGTTTACAATGTTTATGTTTATTATTTAATGTCCCTTGCCTAGTCTGAAATAAACGTCATCATTGGATATAAGATCAGAAGAAATATAATTGTGTGTGTTATATAATTATATACATCTATATCACATTCCTGTATGTGTGTTCTTTCCAGCACAATCTAGTCAGTTGTATGCTCATGGAATAAAACCATCCTTAAGTTATACATCTTTTGTACATCTTGCTCAAAACAAAGTTAATCTTGTGAAATTTTTCAAGTAGATAACCTCACAGGCAGATCTCATTCCACTCTCTGGCTATTGGGAAGACCAGACCCCTTTTTATTGCAGAGAAACAACTTCATAGAAAATAGAAAATAAGCACAAAAACATTAAGTAACATTCCAGGGCTGGAGCAACTGGAATCTTCATATTGCTATTAATTTCCCAAATACTGCAGATGTGAACAGTGTGATTACATTAATGTGATTAGATGAATGAATTACAGAGTGCAAGTGTAATACAAAATCAACTCAAACGCAGCATATGAGCCATTTAAAAAGAAATGATTTAAAAAACATTAAAAAGAAAATTACCAGAGGCAAAATTTATAAACATTTTATTCTTTAACAAGAATTAACAGAATTATGAACTAACAGAATTATGAATCTAACCCTATATCACGCACAAAAACTGTTCCCCTGCAACGTTGATTACCCTACGAGTAGGGTCGGATCGGGTAGATTCCGGTTAATACAAAATCTACTCAAACACAGCCTAATAAATTATTTAAAAAACATTAAAAAAGACAATTACCAGAGTCAAATGTTATTCTTGACAAGAATTAACAGAAGTGTGAACTAACAGAATTACACCAAAGATCCTATAGCTCTGCTATAAGATCTTTGGATTACACTGCGAGTCGGGTCAGGTAGGGTAGGTTCCGGTTACTAAAATGGGCGGGGAAAAATGCCCAGGATACCCTCCGTAGCGTACTACACATTAGCCCATTGCATTTCGCAGGAGTAGCCTATCTTGCTCCACTATAGGATCTTTGGTACGGACATGTTAGGCATGACATACAAGAAGCAGTAGATATAGAACATAGGACAGTACAGCACAGGAGCAGGTCCTTCAGTCCACAATGGCAAATTAAACTAATCTCCTCCGCCTCCATGTGATCCATAGCCCTTCATTCCCTCTTAAATGCCACTAACTTAGGTGCCTCCACCACCCCTCCTAGCACTCGAAACTCTCTGTTTAAAAGAAATATGTCCCGTACATCTCGTCTAAACTTTGTTCCTCTTACCTTAAAGCTTCACCCTCTCAATCTTGGGAAAAGGGTTTGTGCTAGCCCTCATGCTCATTTCCAGGAAAAGGCGAGGAATAATGTAATTTCCATTAATTTTGACTTTTCCCCAATCCACCAAATCCCAAGTTTCCAAATCCCCCCCACCCACCCCCGTAATTTTCAAGTTTCCCCTTTTTAAAGCAGATGGTAACAAATAAAATAGGACAAACTTAGTACAGTTGAAAAGAATAGTATTTCTATTTACACATAAAAAGAATCACTAGTTCGCAAGGATAAACTTAATAGAAAATTATAACAAATGTTTATTTGATCAGGTTTGACACCATATTTGTAGCTCTGAATTCTTCTTCAACTTCCTCTGATGTCTTAGACGTGTCCATTTGCACCAACCTGAATGACTACTGCCCGGTTGCCCTAACTCCAATACCCATGAAGTGCTTCGAAAGGCTGGTCCTCTCACACATCAAATCCAGCATCCCTGCCTCACTGGACTCACATCAATTTGCATACAGCGCAAATAGATCCACAGAGGATGCCATCTCTCTGGCTCTTCACACTGTCCTGACTCACCTGGAAAGACAGGGCATGTACGTGAGGCTGCTCTTCATAGACTATAGCTCTGCATTCTATACGGTCATCTCCACCAAGCTCACAACCAAACTCCACCAGCTAGGGCTCAGCTCGCCGATATGCGACTGGATCCTGAATTTTCTGATGGAGCGACCGCAGGCAGTGAAACTGGGCCCGCACCTGTCCTCCACTATCATCCTGAGCACCGGCACACCACAGGGCTGTGTACTGAGCCCCATGCTCTACTCCCTCTTCACACACGACTGTGTTCATGCATTCGACACCAACACCATTGTCAAGTTTGCAGACGACACAACAGTGATTGGGCTGATGAAACAAACTACAGAGCGGAGGTGCAGAACCTGGCGGACTGGTGCTCACGTAACAACTTGTCCCTAAACACCTCCAAGACCAAGGAGCTGATTATCGACTTCAGGGGGTCACATAATGGAGAATATGCCCCAATCTCCATCTACGGGGACTGTGTGGAGAGAGTGTCCAGTTTTAAGTTTCTGGGCACTCACATTTCAGAGGACCTCACATGGTCCACCAACACTGCTGCGCTGGTCAAGAAGGCACAGCAACTACTGGTCTTCCTGAGAATACTGAAAAAGACTGGTCTGCCTCAACAGCTGCTGGCAACCTTCTACCGCTGCACCACAGAGAGCATATTAACATATGGCATCTCTGTGTGGTATCTCAGCTGCACGGAGGTGGAGAGGAGAGCTCTTCAACGCGTCGTCCACAGAGCGCAGAAGATAATTGGGACACAGCCACCAGCCTTGGAGGGCATCTACTATACATGGTGCCTCAGGAAGGCCATCAGCATCAACAAATACTCCTCACACCCTTGTAATAGTATGTTCGAGCTTCTACCTTCCGGCAGATGTTACAAGGCCTTCTACCTAGGGGCACTGCACTGGCAGCAGCCTCTACCTACAGCCTGTCTGTTATTTCTATCTTTTTTTTTATTTTCAGTTAGTCTGAAGTCTGTTTTAGGGGGAAACTTTTACTTTTCTATGTGGGGGAGGGGGGCAGGGTAAGGGGGAAACCGTTTCCCAGTCTCTTCCTGGCGGGGACGCGACTATTTCTCCGAGTCACGTCCTCGCCCCCCACCTCGCGGCCTACCAGCTGGATCGGAGTGGCCTTTCCTGCCGGGGACCGGGAACCGGACCAGGGCTGCTACAGCGGCGGCGTAGCGCTGGAGTCACTGCGGAGCGGGCGATGCCTACCTGGTTCGCCGTTGGAGCTCCGGAGCGTTGAGCCGCTGCTCCAACATCGTGGAGCTCTGGTGCAGAGAGCTTCCAACGCGGGCGGCGCTGAACAATATTGTGGAGTCCTGGGGCGCCTTGCAGAGGGTCTACAGCGGCAGTCTCCACCCGGCGCGGCCTGCGGACTTTGGGAGCCACCAACTCCGGTAGGAGGGGGCCGACCCTGGTGTCCATGCCGCTGAGGACATCCCGCAGCCCCGACGTCGGACTTGTATCACCCCAGCGAGTGGTCCTGAACATCGGGCCGCCCGTAGCTGCAACTGCGGAGGGCACGGGGAGGCCCTGACCACAGGGATCAGTGGAGGAAGAAGACTGACTTTGGTGCCTTCCCACACAATGGGAAACTTTGATTCTGCTGTGTGGGGATGTTTTATGTCAAACCCTATAGTGTGTTGTGTCCCCTTTTTTATTGTATAGCTGTATGGGAATTTCATTTCACTGTGCCATCTGGCACATGTGATGAATAAATCTATCTTGTATCTCTCTTGTACGCCTGCACCTCCAGACTCAGGAACAGCTTCATCCCCAGAGGTATAGCTGCTCTGAACCGGTCCTGCTGAGTTCCCCCACCCCCAGCATCTGTCTCCCTCGGATGAACTGTCTCCCTCGGATGGTCACGTCACACATCGACCTGGCACAGACCTATTTGCACTTTAGACTGTTTTACTGTTCTTTTTTCATAAACCATGTTTCTCTGGGTATCTAAATTGTATTAGTTGTTTAAGTTATGACATTGGATGGAAGCTGCATACCAAATCTCGTTGCACCTATGTGCAGTGACAATAAAATATATTATATTATTATTATTATTATTATTATTATTATTATTATTATTATTATTATTGTTACATATTATTATACATAGATTGATACAGCATTGAAACAGCCCCTTGGGCCAACTTGTCCACATCCGCCAACATGTCCCAGCTACACTGATCCCACCTCTCTACATTTGGCTCATATCCCTCCAAACCTGTCCTATCCATATCCTTAGAAATAGTATGTTGCACAATGGTCAGTAAGCAATACTAATCAATAACTTCACAAATCATGATGGTCATCTTCTTCCTACATAAATTAGTATTTTATCATCTGATCATTGTCTATTGTTAAATGATTTAATGCTGATTTTGTGTCAATGATAAGACCTGATAAAATATTAACTGATTTATTTAAAATACAGTAAACACTTTAAGTGAATTAAATATACAGTAAACACTGCAATTGAAATAATACTTGCAGAACATTTGAAATGATTTGCACTTTATATATTGGAGCATTTCATGTCCTTGCTTCATGTTCTCAGCCTCCCTTTTGTGGATGGGATGCCAGCTAAAAACTCACTGTCCTTTTGGGGACAGCCAAGGTGCCAACTGTCTCACTTACTGCAACTGCCATGCTGGTAACTAATACAGTAACTAATATGGTGCCATTATAGGAAGAAGCCAATGACAATAGGATAAAAGGGGACAACAAAAGACAAGAAAATCACCAACGCCACATTTCTACCTGTAACCTTAAACTATCAACCTACTATCCACCCCATTGGTGACCCTCAGACTATCCTTGATTGGACTTTGCTGGCTTTATCTTGCACTAAACATTATTCCCTGATCATGTACCTACATGGCTGGCTTGTGATCGTGTAAATGGCTGGCTTGTAATCATGTATTGTCTTTCTGCTGGCTGGATGGCACACAACAAAAGCTTTTCACTGTACCTCGGTACATGTGACAATAAACAAAACTTGCACTATGAGGATGTGCAAACTCATAAAACAAACAAGAATTCCTACCTTTCGATCGCAGTTGAGCAATGGGAAGATCTTGTGTGAGCAAATCTCGTCTGTTCATTTTCAAGACATGTTCGTTCTGAGCAGCTTTGGTTCAGTTCTCAATCTGTTAATGGAATGAGACTTCCTACTGTGTACACATACCTCCTAATGTTTCTGTGTCACTCTTAGTAACTGCACGGCTTATCTGACTTGTAAACAAACACAAGAGGAAACAGACTGTAATCCAGTTCTTGACAAGCAGACGTCACTATAATCCATCTCACTAAAATAATGCTTTATTGACCAAACAAATCTTGTAAATCTGTCAATTTTACCAGACTAATTCTCTCAATATTTATATTTTCAGCTTTTTAAATAGAATTTAAATAATGTTGCTGGACCTCAAGTAGCTTTGTTCATTATTCAGTTACCCTGCCAGATTTGAAAGCATTTTTAGAGCAGTTTATTAACTGAAAGCTAACCATGTTTATTGAAACACATAACAAAAAAGGACAACATTCCACCTCGAACCCATCTTGGAGTCCATGGTCCCGTGTTGTTACAAGTTGAATGTAAGTCAACTTGATATACGTAATGTTGCATATACATTACTTCAAATAGACAGGTCCCTTTAGTAGCCAATAATAATCGTAGCCAAAGGATAGAAAAAACAACAGTGATTGCATGAAGTGCCTAAAAGATGTGAAACTCCTTCAGTTTAGGGCATTTCATCAGAAAAGCAATAGGCTGTAATCTTCTTGGGCATTGGTATCCGAACCCTGTCCTAGATGTTTGGCCCCATGTTTTACAACCGATTCACCTGGCAACGTTTGGCAATGACGAGTTATGACTTCCTTCTCAATTATATTTCATCTAAATCTGTGGAAAATTTCATTTAGTTCGGTGACTTGGGTCACGAAAACCGATTTCCGGACACATTTTTGATGCTCGGCCCATAGCCTAACATGACAGCGATCTGCACGGTCTGGGGAAGAGCTTCGGTCCCGGGCAGCGGGTGTCAGCGCTTTTATGCGCCATCTGCGAGCGCTGCGCCTCCGGCCGCTGCAGCAACCTCGCTCCCTCCATCGCTCCCTCCATCCCTCCCTCCATCCTGCCCTTCAACTCACACGGCAGCGTCAGCGCCGCCAATCCACGCTACACCATGCCCGCCAGACTCCACATTGGGCGGCCGGGAAAGGAAAGAGGGAGGGGGGGGGAGAGGAGAGAGAGAGAGAGAGAGAGAGAGAGAGAGAGAGAGAGAGAGAGAGAGAGAGAGAGAGAGAGAGAGAGAGAGAGAGAGAGAGAGAGAGAGAGAGAGAGAGAGAGAGAGAGAGAGAGAGAGAGAGAGAGAGAGAGAAAGAAGAAAAGAGAGAGGGGAGAGAGAGAGAAGAGAGAGAGAGGAGAAGGTAGAAAAAAGGGAGGGATGGAGGGCAAAGAGAGACAAGGCGGAGGGAATGTAGAAAGAGGATGAAGGAAGGAAAGGAGAAAGGGAAGAAAGAGGGAGGGTGAGGAAAGAGGGTGGGAGGGGGAGAAAGGGAGGGGATGGGGTAGGAGGAAGGGGAGGATGGATGGAGGGAGGGGAAAGGAAAGGTGTGTGTGTGTGTGTGCTTGTGTGTCTGTCTCCCTGTGTGTGTCTCCCTGTGTGTGTGTGCATCTGTGTGTGTGTGTGCGCTCCCTGTGTGTGTGTGTGTGTGTGTCTGTCTGTCTCCTTCCCTGTGTGTGTGTGTGTGTGTCTGTCTCCCTGTGTGTGTGTGTGTGTGTGTGTGTGTGTGTGTGTGTGTGTGTGTGTGTGCATGTGTGTGTGTGTGTGCGCTCCCTGTGTGTGTGTGTGTGTGTGTGTGTGTGTGTGTGTGCTGTGCCCTGTGTGTGTGTGTGTGTGTGTGTGTGTGTGTGTGTGTGTGTGTGTGTGTGTGTGTGTGTGTGTGTGTGTGTGTGTGTGTGTGTGTGTGTGTGTGTGTGTGTGTGTGTGTGTGTGTGTGTGTGTGTGTGTGTGTGTGTGTGTGTGTGTGTGTGTGTGTGTGTGTGTCTTCCCCGTGTGTGTGTGTGTGTGTGTGTGTGTGTGTGTGTGTGTGTGTGTGTGTGTGTGTGTGTGTGTGTGTGTGTGTGTGTGTGTGTGTGTGTCTGTGTGTGTGTGTCTGTGTTTGTGTGTGTGTGTGTGTCTCCCTGTGTGTGTGTGTGTGTGTGTGTGTGTGTGTGTGTGTGTGTGTGTGTGTGTGTGTGTGTGTGTGTGTGTGTGTGTGTGTGTGTGTGTGTGTGTGTGTGTGTGTGTGCGTCTGACTCCCTGTGTGGGTGTGTGTGTGTGTGTGTCTGTCTGTCTCCGTGTGTGTGTGTGTGTCTGTCTGCGTGTGTGTGTGTGTGTCTGTGTGTGTGTGTGTGTGTGTGTGTGTGTGTGTGTGTGTGTCTCCCTATGTGAGTGTGTGTGTGTGTGTCTCCCTATGTGAGTGTGTGTGTGTGTGTGTGTGTGTGTATATATGTGTGTGTGTGTGTGTGTGTGTGTGTGTGTGTGTGTGTGTGTGGCGTGTGTGTGTGTGTGTGTGTGTGTGTGTGTGTGCGCGCGTGCGAGCTGATCTGGGAACGGCAGCCAGTCCCTGGGCACACAGAATGCCAACTTAATCAATATGGACAAATTGGGCCAGCCACGTACATGTTGTATAACTCTGACTCTATGAAGATCTGAATGGGCTTAGAATGACCCATTTAAGCAAAATTGCCCCCACTTTCCCCACTTTGATTCTTGAGATTAATATCCCTTTGCTCTGTTAACAGCGTTAAAGTACTTATGAGGTAGAGTCAGGAAAGGGAACATGTTATTTTTTTTTAGTTTGCTTTAATTTGTTAGTTGATTTTTTGTTGACTGCCATCATTTCTGAAATGGTCTGAAAGTAACTTAACTGTTATAAAGCAGTAATAAGTGATATTTGTCCAAACAATTGGAACTTGCATAAAATGTTTGCATTATTAGCAGGTCTGCCAACTCTCACGCATTGAGCGTGAGACTCACGCATTTCACAAAATTCTCACGCTCTCACGCTGATCACAAAATTTCTCCGCTCAAAAATCTGTGGGTGCTGAAAGTTCAAAATAAAGCAAAAATTGTTTTAGAGGTGAGTAAAAACCATGAGGGGAATATCAGGTGAATGCATAGTCTTTTTCCCAGGATATGTGATTCAAGCACTAGAGGGGATTGGTTTAAAACAGGGCTGTCAAACTACTGGCCTGCAGGATGATTTTGGTTTAAAAAAAAAAGTAGTTTCGTTTCTCCCATGCAGGTGGTGTGATCGGAGAGACACGGCGGCAGTGGTCCCAGCACCAACCCTCCTCCCTCTTCCCCCCTGAGGTACGGCACACACCTCCCACCCTCACCTCCGGCGGCTCTATGTCCGTCGGCCACTCTGTCCAGACCACATGGAGTTTTAACCCCGGCCCGGAGCCAGGAGCGGACCGGGTAAGTTGGTGCCGTCTCCGGAGCCTACTATAGGAGGGGGAACACCCACTCCCACACCCTCCCCCCCTCGGTCACTACGCTCCCTCGCTATTTCTGACTCTCAACTCTCACCCAATGTTGGCAGCCCTGTTTTTAGTGTCTTCCCTCACAGTGGAAAATGCTGATTCTGCTGTGGGGGGATGTTCATGTTAAATTCTACAGTGTGTTGTGTCTTTTCTCTTTTTTATTTTATATGGATGTATGGAAACCTAATTTCTTCTCTGTAAAGCACTTTGGTTTCAACACGAGTTGATTTAAATGTGCTATATAGATAAAATTTACTTACCTACTTAACTAATTTTTTCCTCGTCACATACCTAAAGAAGCTTTTACTATCCTCCTTTATATTCTTGGCTAGCTTACCTTTGTACCTCATCTTTTCTCCCTGTATTGCCTTTTTAGTTATCTTCTGTTGCTCTTTAAACATTACCCAATCCTCTTGCTTCCCGCTCATCTTTGCTACATTGTACTTCTTCTCATTTATTTTTATACTTTCCCTGATGCCCCTTGTCTGCCACGGTCACCCCTTACTCCCCTTGGAATCTTTAATCCTCCGCGGAATGAACTGATCCTGCACATTCTGTATTATTCCTAGAAATACCTGCCATTGTTGTTCCACTGTCATCCCTGCTAGTGTATCTTTCCAGTCAACTTTGGCCAGCTCCTCCCTCATGGCCCTATAGTCCCCTTTATTCAACTGTAACACTGACATCTCCGATCTACCCTTCTCACTCTCCAATTGTAGATTAAACCTGACCATGTTATGGTCACTGCCTCCTAATGACTCATTAACCTCGAGGTCCTTTATCAAATCCGGTTCATTACATAACACTAAATCCAGAATTGCATTCTCCCTGGTTGGCTCCAATACAAGCTGCTCTAAGAATCCATCATTAAGGCACTCTACAAAGTCCCTTTCTTGGGGTCCAGTACCAACCTGATTTTCCCAGTCTACCTGCATGTTGAAATCTCCCATAACGACCACAGCATTACTTTTGCTACATGCCAATTTTAACTCCTGATGCAACTTGCACCCTATGTCCAGGCTACTGTTTGGGGGCCTGTAGATAAGTCCCATTAGGATATTTTTACGTATTCACGTCCTCCCTCGCACCGCTCACAATTAGCCCTGACCTTACTCTTTTATTCCTTCCCAAATGTTCTTTCCCATTAATTTGAGAATCGTTTGTAATTTTTCCTGTAGTCACTTCCCCTTTTGATCCAGTTTAATAAGTGTTACCTGAACCACCCGACTTAATTATATATTTACCTTGGATTATTCTTGAAGTTGAATCACAAGATCAAGTTTTGTCAGATATCTGAGGCTTACAGAGTGCATGTTACCACTAAAAGGAAAGCAATCTTTTCAATGAAAGTTGCTCCCAATAGGAACTAATGATAGAGTTAATGGGATACACAATAAGGAAGTAGGGCACTGAGGAATAGTACCACTGATCATCAGCCAATCATTTACACACGAACCCATCTTTTATTCTCCGCACATTCTTATTAACTTCCCCAGTTCCACCCATTCACCCATCAACCAACTAACCTAAGAGACACACACAAAAAAACTGCAGTAACGCATCGGGTCAGACAGTGTCTCTGGGGAAAAGGAATAGATGCCTTTCAGATGGAGATCCATCTACAATCAATCAACCTTTATTGTCATCTTGCAAGCAACAGTTGTACAGTGCAAAATGAAAAGACATTTCCCAGGGAATACCGGAGCATCGCACATGAAATTTAAAACATTTCACACATTATAACACTAGAAACAATCCAGTCCCTGATGGAACAGTATAAATAGTTAAAAACAGGTAAAACAACAACGTTAAAATACAGTAAAACCAATCATAAAAATGTCGGGCGCAGCTGATTTGAGTGGCCAGTGCCAGTTATTAAAGTGTCCGTGCCAAGCCTCAGAATCAGGTGACTGTGAGTACAGAGTGACTGTTTAGCAGCCTCACAGCCTGTGGCAGGAAGCTGTTTAGCAGTCTTGTAGTCCGGGCTTTGATGCTGCGATATCTCTTGCCTGATGGCAGGAGATCCAGGTGTATGTGGAGGGGGTGCAGTTTGTCCTTAGCAATTCTCTGAGCTTTTTTCAGACAGCGGTTCTGGAACAGTTCTTGTACCGAGGGTAGGGAGACGCCAATGATCCTCTCTGCTCCACTCACTACCCTCTGCAGAGCCTTCCTGTCTGAGCAGTTGCAGGTGGAGTACCACGTATTTATGCAGTACGTGAGTACAGACTCCACCGTACCCCTGTAGAAAGTCCTGAGGATGTTGGTGGGGAGTGAGGCCTGTTTTAGTTTCCTCAGGAAGTGCAGTTGCTGATGGGCCCGTTTGACGGTCCCAGTGGTGTTCCTGGACCAGGTGAGGCTGTCTGTAATTTGCATACCGAGGAACTTAATGCTCTCCACTCTCTCCACTGTGGTGCCACTGATGTTGAGGGGTGTGTGCTTTGGCTGCGCCCTCCTGAAGTCGACAACCATCTCCTTTGTTTTGTCGACATTTAATTCTAGATTATTTTTGCCGCACCAGTCCACTAGTTGTTTTACTTACTCCCTGTACATTGATTCGTCATCTCCGCTGATGAGTCCCACCACTGTTGTGTCATCCGCAAATTTTATGATCTTATTGTCCCTGAATCTGGCAGCACAGCCATGTGTGAGCAGTGTGAACAACAGCGGGCTGAGCACACAGCCTTGAGGGGAGCCGGTGCTCAGCGTGATCGAGCCTGAAGTGTTCTTGCCAACACAGACTGACTGCGGTCTCTCTGTCAGAAAGTCCAAGATCCAGTGACATAGGGTGGTGTTGAGGTCCAGCAGGGTTAGTTTCTCCACAAGTCTCTGTGGGATGATGGTATTAAACGCTGAGCTGAAGTCAATGTACAGGATTCTGGCGTATGTGTTTTTGTTTTCCAGATGCGTGAGTACTGTGTGCAGCGTGGTAGAGATGGCATCCTCTGTAGAACGGTTGGGGCGATAGGCAAACTGGAGGGGGTCTAACGATGAGGGGAGGCTGGCAGTAATGTGGGGTTTCACCAGGCGTTCAAAAACACTTCATTATTGTTGGGGTCAGGGCGACAGGGCGGTAGTCATTTAGGCAGGCAACCACTGGTTTCTTCGCTATGGGGATTATTGTGGAAGTTTTGAGGCATGTGGGGACAATGGCTTGACTAAGGGAGATGTTAAAGATGTATGTTAGCACATCTGCTAACTCCTCAGCACATTCCTTGAGCACACATCCTGGGATGTTGTTGGGTCCAACAGCTTTCCACGGGTTGACCTTGGACAGAGTTCTCCGTGTGTCCATCGGGTCTATGGTCAGGACTGGCTGGTCGGTTTGTAAGCAGGGGCTGGCTCTCCCCTTGGGTGTGATGTTTGCTGCATCAAAACGAGCAAAGAAGTTGTTCAGTTCATCTGGGAGAGAAGTGTCGGTGTCAGTTACCTGCTGCCTTGCCTTGTACCCCGTCAGTGTTTGGAATCCCTTCCACATCCTGCTGGTGTCTCCTGTGTCACAGAGGTGTCCCTGGATTTTCCCCGCGTAGGCACGTTTCGCTGCCCTGATTGCTTTTTCCAGTGCAGTCCTGGTGGATCGGAGAGCGGCTGTGTTACCGGCTCTGTAGGCTGCATCACGAGCCCTCAGCAGCGAGCGCACCTCTGCTGTCATCCATGGCTTTTCGTTTCCACGTGCAGTGAAGGTTTTAATGACAGTGACATCCTCGGTGCATTTGGCAATGTAGCTGGTTACAGTCTCTGCGTACTCCTCGATGTTGATGAGGTCATCATAGGATGCTGCTGTCCTGAACACATCCCAGTCAGTGTGCAGGAACCAATCCTGCAGTGCTGAGGCTGCTCCCTCTGGCCAGACCCTGGTGTGTTTTCTCTCCGCTCTACAGACCCAAAGCGTGACTATTCCTTCGCTCCAGAGATGCTGTCTGACCCATTGAGTTACTCTAGCTTTTTGTGTCTCTTTGGCTTAAACCAGCATCTACATTTCCTCCTGCAGAACCAACTAACCTATCAAACTCCACATCTTTACCAGACAGGGGTAAGGTGGAGCTCTGGGAGGAAACCCATGAAGTTACAAACTCCACAGAGACTGTATCAGAGGTCAGGACTGAAGCCACTTTGCTCTCTCTCTACCAGCTGCACTACAGTGCTGATCATGATTTTACAATATTTTAATGTTTAAGTTTCTAAAATAAAAAAAATATTTATAGTTTGTAGTGTAACTTTTTCACATAAAGGGAGGTAGGTGAATAGAACGAGTTGCCGGAGGAGGTAAGTTGAAGCGGGTGCTATCACAACAAATAAGAAACATTTAGACAGGTTCATGTATAGGACAAGTTTCGAGAGCAGATGGGACCAGTGCAGAGACGGCATGTTGGCCGGTGTGGGCAGGTTGGGCCGAAGAGGCCGTTACTCCGCTGTAAGAATCGATGACTCTAGTTATAAGGCACCTTCCCTTTCACAGAGATAGTTATGGCTAATAAAATACTTCTGAAATATTAACTTTTTGTGTAGGAATGTTCAAAAAAATGGTAATGTCTCCCAGAATTAGGCAAGACATCAGGGAGAATGTCCCCAAGGGTACTCATTTTTAAATTCCAACAACAATCCTACAAAAAAGTAGACTTCTCATTAGCTATTGAAAGCTGAACCTTCTCGCAAAATGTAACAATGAGTTTACAGCCAGCATCTCTGCTGGTAGCTGCTAATGAAACCTTTGATTAAACCCTTGAAACCTGATTCCAATTAAATAGTTATTAAAATTTTACAATAAAAGTTAAAATGGCCACACCCATAATGATGCAACTTTTTTCTTTAATCGTGAAGCTTTTATTTCGTAATCAAAAAAATCTTGACATTTTTAAGTGTTACCTCGTTCTTTCAATAGTCCAGGCGAACCTTTCTGTGTTTTCAGTACAAACATACTGAAAGACGTGACCTTCATTAAGTGTCCACTCGATTCAGTTGCAGTATTCTTGCCTTTGATTAGGAAGAGTTGGTTGCTGCTCCCTGTATTGTCGTGCAGTATTGAGAGTGCTGCATTATGGTGATCACAATGATATCCCGATTGCCTGTTCAGGGAGATGTGAAAGATTTTGTTTTGCCCCCTTATCAAACAAAGCAGTAATTCTACTCAGTCACTGAATCAATCACGGCCCAATAGTCTTCTATGTTCGGAGGATGTAGGAAAGGTTTGGAGGGCTATGGACAAAATAGGTCAAGTTTAGATGGGACATCTTGGTCAGAGTTGGACCAAGGAGCATGTTGATTGATAACTAAGCTTCACAGTTAGACCTTGGTAAATGTTGATCACTTCTTGTAACTCAGGAGCGATCTCGCAGAAAATCAGACATCTCTGATCAAATTTACCATCGTCTTCAATGTACTAGCACAGCCTTTGGTCAATTGTGAAGGTTCTTTGTGAACTTAGACCTGGAAAAAGCTACCACACTGCAGTGATCCCTTGCATATTTTTTTAAAACTGGGATACAGATCATCAGATGTTTAAGGTGTTTCAGGTTTCAGACTCATTAACCTATACAATATCTTTTATTATTAACACCCTCCTCTTACTTCCTCATTTTCACTGGCCTCTTGATTCTTCAGCATGCCAAGGAATCTGGAGCCTTCTGTGAATATAGCTTGCTACACAAGCAGGAAACATTCACAAGGATTGGTACCCCAATAATGGGATTTCAAACTGAGACGTCACCCGTGCATGTTCCAAAATGATGCTGTCTTCCTGCTGAGTAATGCCCCTGTCCCACTTAGGAAACCTGAACTGAAACCTCTGGAGACTTTGTGCCCCACCCAAGGTTTCCGTGCGGTTCCCAGAGGTTTTTGTCAGTCTCCCTACTTGCCTCCACTACCTGCAACCTCCGGCAACCACTTGCAACCTCCGGGAACCGCACGGAAACCTTGGGTGGGGCGCAAAGTCTCCAGAGGTTTCCGTTCAGGTTTCCTAAGTGGGACAGGGGCATTACTCCAGCACTTTGTCCTTTTGTGTATTAACCAGTATCCACAGTTCTTTGTCTCTACAATCAATGGCATGACTGCCTTGACAGCATTGATGTACAGAGGGATCTTGTGGTCCAAGTCTATAACATGCAAGTGGCATCACAAGGGGTTTGTGTAGTAAATGAAGGTATATGGTATGCTTGTTTTCATAGGTCAGGGCATTGAGTATCTTCCTCGTTCGTATGGCGTGCACAGCCCAAAGTTGTTAGACAACTTGTTATGTTGGATCTTGTTATGTTTCGATGAATGCAATGCACGCCAGGTGCATTGCATTCATCGAAACAGGGTGGACCTCGTGAAGGTTGCAATCTCCTACCCCCGGCATTGGGTATAAGAGTCCTGAAGTCATGATGCAGCTATATAGGACTTTGGTTATGCTGCATCTGGAGTCAAACTCAAAAAGCTGGAGTAACTCAGCGGGTCAGGCAGCATCTCAGGGGAAAAGCAATACATAACATTTTGTGTTGAGATCATTCTTCAGACTAATTTCTCAATTACAGTGTTGCCTGCAGTTCTGGTTGTCCCATTCCAAGAAGGATTTGGAGGCTTTGGGAAGGGTGTAGAGGTGGTTTACTAGAATAATGCCTGGATTAGAGGGTATTAGCTACAGGGAAAGGTTGAACACTTAGATGTTTTTTCTTGAAAGTCAGAGGATGCGGGGTGACTGGTTAGAAGTAAATAAAATTATGTGAGAGACACAGATGAGGTAGACAGTCTAAACCTAGTTCCCTGCATGAAAATATTAAATAAGATAATTTTTAAGGGCATTAAGGGCATAAGCGATAAGAGGAGAATTAGGCCATTCAGCCCATCAAGTCTACTCCGCCATTCAATCATGGCTGATCTATCTCTCCCATCTTTAAGGTGATAGGGGTAAAGTTTAAAGGAGATGTGTGGGAGCACCTGGAGCTTGCTGGGGGTACAGGCTGGTACAATGGTGCAAGTAAGAGACTTGTAGATGAGCATTTGGTTATACAGTGATTGGAGGGATATGAATTAATGCAGGTAGATAAGGATATGTCTTGGCATCATGTTCGGCACAGATGATGGGCTGAAGAGCCAGGTCCTGTGCTGTAGTGTTCTTTGTTCTATGTAATCAATGCCTTGCCAACAAAACCATATATTTAATAACTTAGTAGGGCAATAATTAAAAGACTGAAATGAAGTGCAGCGCCCACAATTTGCTTGAAACTTATGTACCAAGATTACATCCATTGTGGAGTGTCAAGTTCCAAGTGATTACCAGTTAGTTAGTTTAGTTTATTGTCATGTGTAAAGCTTTTGTTGCGTGCAAGCTCATCAGTGGAAAGACAATACATGATTACAATTGAGCCATCCAGTGTACAGATGCATGTTAAAGGGAATAATGTGAATAATCTTTAGTGCAAGATAAGGTCCGATTAAAGATAGTCCAAGAATCTCCAATGAGGTAGATAGTATCTCAGGACAGCTCTCTAATTGTTGGTAGGATGGTTCAGTTGCCTGATAACAGCTGGAAAGAAACTGTCTCTCAATCTGGAGGTGTGTGTTAACAAACTTCTATACCTCTTGCCTGATGGGAGAGGGACGGAGTGGCTGGGGTGTGACATCCTTAATGCTAGTGGCCAGCATACTTGTGTTACCATAGAAGTGCAGCGGGTCAAGGTACAGCTAAATACCATTGGTAGCCACTATGCTAGAGACATTATGGCAGTGACATTATGGCACAAGTAAACAAGTAACATCATTTCAGGACATCTTTTGGTTGTGATTTTCACTCAAATATAAATACAGCTGATAAAACAGTCAAAATGAATTGTAACTTTTAATAAAAACTTTGTCAAACAAAATAATTAACAAAAGTGCATTTCTAAATTGTACCCTAATGGCAACATAACTAAGATGAAAGTATTAGATAAATTATATTCTAATATACTCAGAGCTTTCCTCAAATTTGCAGCACCACTTTAAATGTACAAATGCATTTCCAAGCAGAAATATAATCTCTCAATATAATCTCTCTCTGACATCCTAACTCCCAAGGAGCAGAGTTAAATAACATTGCTTAACACCACAAAAATATACATAATTTTGTATTTAGAGCTTTTATATAACAGTTTTATATAACACCTAGAGCTCATGTCGTCAACCTCCCCGTGGTGAACACTGTCAACTGAACTCAGTCGCCGCAGCTCAGCGCCAACCAGGAGTGTGCGCCCTTTTTAGGGCTGGCACCTACAGATGTCGAACTGGATGGCATCACCCTGCTGCAGCTGAATGCGGAAAACCTCAACAAGGCCAAGACCACCATCATTAAACATCTGCTACAGACTCACAAAGTCATTGCAATCCAGCTCCAAAAGACTCACAAAAGTGATAGCTCCACTCTGAAGATCCCTGGTTATACCCCGGCCGGCCTACACCAAGAGCGACACCCATGGGATTGCCACTTTTGTAAGGAACACAGCAAAATGGAAAGCGATTGCAGTGTCCCCTCCTGACTCCTACATTGACTTGGCTTTTGCAAACCTGAATGGACCATCCTCGCACCGTATCATCCTGGATTACTTCCCGAAATCACAACATCGCCCATCTCTGATTATCCCGGACAACCACATCGAGCTTCTCCCAACCAACCCTGCAAAGAGGTGGAATTTCCGCAATGCCAGGTGGGACCAGTTCACAAATCTGGCGGACTTCTGGATCGACAGCCTTCCCACCCCACCTCCACCAATCTGGACAAAGCCTACTCAGCCTTCTGCAAATTCCTCATCAGGGCAGCGAAGAGTTCCATTTCTTGCGACTATCATTGCCAGTACATCCCCACATGGGACGAAGAGTGTGACGCATGCTACGATGCATTCTTGGACGCTGAATCTGGCGAAGAGGCTGCCTCCAAGAAGTGCAGAGAGCGGTGGGAAGAGACACTCCAAGGAATCGACTTCACACACTCCAGTAGGGTGGCTTGGAAAACCTTCAATCGCCTCACTGGTCGAAGTACTCGCCCAAAGCATTGCCCTGTCACAGCCAACTCCATCGCCCTCCAGCTCCTGGCCAACGGCCACTTCAAAGACGCGGACAAGAATCATATTCGTTCTGTCAAACTGGAAACTACTAATCTTTGGAAAGCTCCAGGCGCTGATGGGCTCCTGTCAGCAGCCTTTTCCTCTGCAGAACCCTCTCCTGTCATCACTCAATTGAAATGCGGAAAAGCCCAGGGTCCTGATAACATCCCCCAGAATTCCTGAAACACTGCGGTCCTAAACGCCAGGTCTGGCTCTGTCAGTTCTACTCCTCTTGCCTCATTGGTCAGTCCATTCCGAAGATCTGGCAGAAAGCCACCATCATTGCGCTACCAAAACCAAACAAGCATGTGTACGACCCAAGGAACCATCGACCCATCTCACTCCTCTGTGTCCTGAAATAGCTTTTGTATGGGACGCTGCACTACCCACCATATAGTCAAGCTGACCAACAACATCGAAGACAGTTTGGAAAAGGTTTGCAAGGCGGGCTTCACACTGGTGGACCTCACTGCCGCCTACGATACAGTGTAGCACCAGGGCCTGATCTTGAAGCTCCTCCACACCATTCCTGACTGCCATTTAGTGCGGTTCCTTGCCAACATCCCGGCCAACTGCAGTTTTGTACTCAAGACCAGCGATGGACAATCTAGCCGACTGCAACGCCTAAGAAACGGAGACCCCCAAGGCTCGGTACTGGCTCCCATGCTCTTCAATCTCTTTATCAGCGATCTGCCACGCACAACATCGGGCCAGTATGGATACGGAGATGACCTGGCCCTACTGCATTTGGACAGGAGTTGGTCAAACATGGAGGATGTGCTTCCAGTGGATATGGAACTTTTCACGGGCTGCCTTAAGACCTGGAGACTAAAACTGAGGGTGGCAAAAACCACCACAACGGCCTTTCACCTGAACAACAAGGAAGCTCAACGCCAGCTAACCGTCACCCTCAATGGGTCACCCCTACCCTATAACCCATTTCCTTCATACCTTGGTGTGAAACTACATGGGCAGCTGACCTACAAGCAACACCTTGAAGCTCTCCGTGCTAAAGTCTCGGCGCGGAACAACCTCCTGCGTTGCTTGGCTGGATTGTCATGGGGCGCCAGGCCATCTACTCTCTGAACCAGTGCTCTTGCACTCGTGTACAACGCCGCTGAGTACACCGCCCCAGCATGATGCAGCAGCGCTCATACTCGCAAGCTAGACGCCATCCTCAACGACACCATGCGGATCATCACCGGCTGCCTACGTCCTACTCCGGATCTTCTGCCGGTGCTCGCAGGTATCACACCCAACAAGCTTCGCAGAGAGTACTTCACCCACAGGTTGGTGTGCAAGGCCCCATCGGACGCCAAACATCCTTTGCACCACCTTGCCCAGGACTCACAGCAACTGGGACCTCAATGACTGTCATCTTGTCGCCCCTTCTCCCGTCACGCAGCCATCCTCTGTGGCTCCGGTTTCAACACACTAGGAGCTTGGAGAACCAGGTGGGAACAGACTTCCCGACCTCCTCAATTCACTGTTGCACCGAACACTACAGCCTCACCTGGCTCAGACCTGCCCTGCAAAGAGTGGGTGGCCCTGAACTGGCTCTGTGCAGGGGTCGGCCGGTTCAACACCAACATGCATCGCTGGGGGCTGCGTTCATACATTTCATACATTAACAGTTCAGTATTCATTTATACACCTGAGGTCAGTGTTCAACTCATTAACAGCTTTGATAAATATATTGATGTCATTCCCATCTGTAGTGCGTCCAAAAAGCCTCGCCGGCCACATGTAAACAAGCAAATGTGGGGTCGCAAAGTATGCTTAGACCAAGTAGCGTGACCTTGTCCAGGAAGTCTTCATTTTCGAGCAGTAAATAAGCGCTTGAAGAAACTCGACTCTTCACCTGCAAAACAGAAACAGAGGTCAATAGCTAACTAACATCAACCTAATATAGGTGTCAGAGTTCATGGGGAGAAGGCAGGAGAATGGGGTTACAAAGGAGAGATAGATCAGCCATGATTCAGCCATGATCATATTGAATGGCGGTGCAGGCTCGAAGGGCCGAATGGCCTACTCCTGCACCTAATTTCTATGTTTCTATGTTTCTATGTTTCTATGATTCAATCAAGGAGTTGACCTGATGGGCCAAACGGCGTAATTCTTATCCTATCACTTATGAACCTCAACTAATTAGTTCTTTCAGAATTAAACTAATTAGTAAAATACCAAGGTACAGATGTGAAGAGTTGTATTTACTTATCATGTTATAAAGATCCGCATTATAATGTACATATGGGTGGCAGCGGCTTCAATACTATGGTCCAAATGAATGCACTATTCTATGAGCAAACAAGCAATGTAGATTCCTTGGTGAACTATTGGACAGGAGGTCTAGATTCTAAACAATCCTCTGTCACAGTCAATCAGAAAATGACAGTGCTTCCATGGTTAGTCTTGGATTCCTTGGTGATGGGTGATGTATCCATTCTTGCATTATACAGCATGATGAAGGTGGGGAAAGATGAATCTTCATCAGCTGTTTTCTCTTGCTCTCTGTGTTCCTGGAAAGGTGTCTCTACATTTAAGATCTTCTTTTGGTTAAGATGAGGTAACTAAATTTATTGCATTCATTTTGAGATTTGGCTTACACCTTGGCTTGTATTGACTGCGCTCTTTCATACGGAAACAGAGAGATTAGAGATATGCATTTGAAAGCCGATTTGCGTGAGTGCGACATGAGAGTAATTCAAACACCTCATGCTGAGTTGCTGGGTGAGAGGAGGGGATACGTGTAGACCTCGAGGCTGGACAAAGAAACCAGGCCAGGCCAGGTGTTGATGCCTGAATCACCCACTCCAAACCGATGTACTATGTATCCTATTTATTAGTTAGTAAGTGCATGGAAGCAGGTTTTCCCGAGTTGCCCAGTTCACTTGGATGGGGGTGGGGGTGGGGGGCAAGATAGAGTGTAAAATGTCAGGAAATTAGATTACAACTAGAAAAGGAAGAATTGATTGGCAATACACACCTTCCGTGCCACCACCACCTGTTCACTGGGGTCTATCTCCAAAGCCTCCTCACATTCCTCGATTGATTCCAAACTAATGGTGTACTTCCTGGGCGCTGGTCTGACAGGAAGAGGTCCATGTCTGGAAAGAAAACAGCAGTATAAACAGTAACACAGTAACCCCACCTTCTCAATGAAATGTTATAGATACCAAGGGCTGGGAAGAACACACGGCTTTCAAGGAATCTTCTCCAAGGACTTTGAAGCAGCTGCTTTCTGCAGTCTGTGGATTTCTCTACAAGCGGTTTGATGGAGCCGAACTGGAAAGACAATTTCTTGAATTGGAGGAAGCAAGGGTATAGAAACTAGCAAAAATGCCAGGGGAAGAGGAGGAGAAATTATTTTTCACTCAGCAAACTATGACCTAGGTTATATTCCCTAAAAAAGTGGTAAAAAAATACTCAATAATAATATATTTTTTAAAAAACAATTCAAGGGCGCATGTCAAAGAGGAAAGGGGGGGGAGCATTAAGTGGATAAATCATTCAGTGCTACTACAAGCAGAATTCTGTAATTCCACCCACATTGTGGCTGAATGGGAGAAGCCAGAGGGTAATGGTGGATGGCTGTTTATCGGGTTGGAGGCAGGTGACTAGTGGGGTGCCTCAGGGATCTGTGTTGGGTCCTTTGTTGTTTGTCATGTACATCAATGATCTGGATGAAGGTGTGGTAAATTGGATTAGTAAGTATGCAGATGATACCAAGATAGGGGGTGTTGTGGATAATGAAGAGGATTTCCAAAGTCTACAGAGTGATTTAGGCCATTTGGAAAAATGGGCTGAAAGATGGCAGATGGAGTTTAATGCTGATAAATGTGAGGTGCTACACCTTGGCAGGACAAATCAAAATAGGACGTACATGGTAAATGGTAGGGAATTGAAGAATACAGTTGAACAGAGGGATCTGGGTATAACCGTGCATAGTTCCTTGAAGGTGGAATCTCATATAGATAGGGTGGTAAAGAAAGCTTTTGGTATGCTAGCCTTTATAAATCAGAGCATGAGTATAGAAGCTGGGATGTAATGTTAAAATTGTACAAGGCATTGGTGAGACCAAATCTGGAGTATGGTGTACAATTTTGGTCGCCAAATTATAGGAAGGATGTCAACAAAATAGAGAGAGTACAGAGGAGATTTACTAGAATGTTGCCTGGGTTTCAAAAACTAAGTTACAGAGATAGGTTGAATAAGTTAGGTCTTTATTTTCTGGAGCGCAGAAGGTTAAGGGGGGACCTGATAGAGGTCTTTAAAATGATGAGAGGGATAGACAGAGTTGATGTGGGACAAGCTTTTCCCTTTGAGAATAGGGAAGATTCAAACAAGAGGACATGACTTCAGAATTAAGGGACAGAAGTTTAGGGGTAATATGAGGGGGAACTTCTTTACGCAGAGAGTGGTGGCAGTGTGGAATGAGCTCCCAGTGGAAGTGGTGGAGGCAGGTTCATTGGTATCATTTAAAAATAAATTGGATAGGCATATGGATGAGAAGGGAATGGAGGGTTATGGTACGAGTGCAGGCAGGTGGGACTAAGGGGAACAAAATTTGTTCGGCATGGACTTGTAGGGCCGAGATGGCCTGTTTCCGTGCTGTAATTGGTATATGGTTATATGGTTATTGTGTACACATGGTTCTTCAGATTCTATCAAGTAACAGTGGGGGCAGAATTGCTGCCTTACAGCGCCAGAGACCCAGGATCAATCCTGACTGTAGGTGCTGTTCGTTTGGAGTTTGCAACTTCTCCCTGTTACTGCGTAGGTTTCCTCCCACATCCCAAAGACGTGAGGGTTTGCAGGCTATTTGGATTGGTTAAAATTGTAATTTGGCCCTCGTGTGTAGGATTGCGCTAGTGTACGGGATGATTGCTGGTCGGCGCAGACTCAGTAGGACGAAGGGGCCCCGTTTCCACGCTGTATCTCTAAAGTCTAAAGTAACTAACGTGTGTCTTTTAACAACCTTGGAGGAATAAGATGTTGTTAGTGCGTCCAAAGACTAATGACATCTTATTCTTCCAAGGTTGCTAAAAGTGATGGGCGAAATGGATGTGCCATTTTATTACCATGTTAGCAAACAAGCACCTACATTCAACTCAGTGACTCAATTCAACTACAAGCAATGCTTCCTCTGCAGAACCTCTCCTTAGTTCATCATCTCAAGTTAGCCAGTTTGTGAAACAGAGACAAATGGCTTTTCTTTGGATTTGGATCCAGCAGTTGTTTGACTAATGTACACTTCAAAATTTGCACTGTGCGTTCTGCTGCTCCATTTGAAGTGGAATGGTATGGAGCGACTCTAGTGTGTTTTACACCATTCCCTTTCATGAATTACGCAAACACTTGTGAACAGAATTAAGGTCGTTATCAGACACAATTTCCTCTGGAAATCCATAGGACGCAACCAATCCTCGCAAAATGCCTATCGTTTTGCTGGATGTCGTTTTGTTCATTGGAAACACCTCAACCCACTTGGAGTGACTATCAATCACAATGAACAATTGTTGTCCATCTAACTCTGCACCAGACCACCATAGATAGCTTCTAGCTAGACTCTTTGTTAGACACATTCCCAAATGCTGATCAGGATCTCCGCGCAATTTTACTCTGTATCTTTCAGGGATTACAACTCTCCCTCCCACGTGACACACCCTTGGTCTACTGAGAGTTTATTCCTACATACAAAAAATAGTTTCAGGTCTGCCTCTGAATCCGGCAATTTGTTTGGCCATCTATTTGTAACATACTCCTGCACTCTTGACAAAAGTCTGTCAGTGCGAGTAGCCTTCCGAATATCCCCTGAAGTGATAGATAACTCATCTACATGAGAGAAATAAAACACATTCTCTCTGTTTGGGGTAACCTCCGATTCCAAAGGTAATCTAGATATGGCATCAGCATTGTTGATACTGCTATGCAGTCAATATCAATGGCCATCTTTGCATTCTGTCTGCTGCCAGAGTTGGTATGTGTGCTTTGGGATTTAGGAACACTGTCAACGACTGGTGATATGTCTCGATTACAAACCTTCTAACATACAAGTATGTATGTTCTAACCAACACCGTATGGTGAATCATCACATGCTAACTTCATTGGATTATTTACATCGTAATGAGCAAGTATTGGACTCTCTACCAACTGAGCTTTAAATGACTTGAAAGCTTGGTCACATTCACATGTCCACTTCCATGGTACATCTTTTCTCAAGATCTTGCTCAAGGGATGTAAACAGATGGACAGTCATGGCACGAACTTCCCACAATAATGCACTATCCTGAAAAGGATCGTATCTCAGATACGTTTCTGGGAGTGGGCGTGTTCTTGATCGCATCAACTTTACCCTTGGTAGGGTGTAGCCCATCCTTGTCTATCTTATGACCCAAGTACTCTACCGAGGTCTGAAAGAACTCACACTTTTGTGCCTTCACTCTTACACAGTGATTTTCAAGGCGTTTGAGTACCTCTTCCAACCTTTCATCATGTGTCTGCCTGCCAGGGGCTGAGTTGAGGATGTCATCCAAGTAACACACCACACCTTCAAATTCCTCTAGAATTTGTGTCATAAACACTTGAAAAATCCCTGGGTCTGATGATATGCCAAATGGAAGCCTATTGAACTGAAACAATCCCAAATGCGTGTTGATAGTCAGCTTGGATTTTCTCTCTAAATTAAACTAATCTAAAACAAACCAAGTGAAAGCCGTTCAGCCATTCGCAACTGAATGTCCTCCTTTAACCAGACGAATTCTCCTTCGTCAAGGAGTTGAATAATTTGTGGCTCTACGACACCACCCTACGAAAATTGACTGCCGTGTTTGCTACCATCATCGACACTTCAAACGTTGTTTGCTGGCCAAAGCATCAAGGGATATTCCCATTTGATCGTATGGCACAATAGAAATGCAACTGATATCCCAGTTCAAGTAGAACCAAACCTTAGCGCAGCCAATTCATTCTTGCAGGAGGACGGATCTTGGTCTCTGCGCTCCTGCTGTGTTGATTGCTGAAGGGTTTCCAGTTCTTCCTTTTCCTGCAAAATGAAAATAGTGCTCAATCTTTATACACACATGAATGCAAAAAAAGATTACAACATATCTTTGCTGTGTCCATCTTGGAATCTTTTCAATTAAAAAATAACTAAAAACACAAATAGTTAGTCATCATATGCATCCTGAGGAACAAGTCCCATCAATGAGCAATGTCATGGCTTCATCTTTAGTACCTTGAGATTTAGTATCCTGCTTAATTTATTCATTGATGCAAGGGCTTGTTTCCGTGCATCATTAGTAAATGAAAGTGCTCTTTTGAATAGTACCTTCTAAGATTTGTGCTTAAAAAACATTGACTTCTACCTTGAGCCATGATTGAATGGTGGGGTAGACTTGAGGGGCCGAATGACCTAATTCTACTATTCCTTATGACCGTATAATATTAATAGGTAAAATTACCCAAACTAGATTGAAAAGTCTGGAAATACTCTGTTGCTTCCCCAACCACACTAGTTAATTCGGTAGACTTTCTCCATGCCCAAGGTGTGTGGTATTGTAGCGATGTTACAATACTTACCTTCAGCGGCGCTGCAGTTCTGCCACTGGCCATGTGCGTGACTTTGGCGCCTTGGTGGGGGGGGGGGGGGGGGGGCGTGGGATTAAAATGCCGTTTTCTCCTGCCTGTCGGAGTCGAACTTCCTCAGGCTGTTAAGTTGCTGCAGAAAAATTGTTCCGACTTCCGTTCTCTGAAGTTTAAAAAAAAAATCAGGGGACAATTTAATCCCTGGAGTAAAATATAAAGCTCCTTATAACGCCGTCGACGCTTACAACGGGACGGATCTCACGTAGGGGACAAAACAAATTGTAAATCGTCTATTTTACATATAAACTTGCTTCTTAGGATGACTTTAATCAAAATTTCCTTGGCGAGAATGCGATTTTGGCCCCATACGAACCGGCAGTGTTTTTCCTGCCAATATGGGGTTCAAATTCACTGTAATCGCAACCTTCCAATCGATCGCGTTCCACAAAACCCACTCGCAAGATGATTAAAATGGCCATTAATTTACGGGGATTAAACATTAAATTCCTTCCATTTGACCTATAAATTCATGACAATGAGATTTAAAAATCATGTTATATTGTGAATTCTTGTGTTATTTGGACACAGGCTATTTAAAAATGTTAACCTTTTCTTAAGAAATGGATAGATGTTTAGATCTAGTAATTAAATTTTGTAATTAGCTACAATTTGTGTAACTAACTAATTATATGCTTTAATTTCAGGCCATCCAAGTAAGATTGTTTCATATTTGTTTCAGAATGCTTCAATCTATAATAACTGAGAATTTCAATCAGTTCTCTTAATTTTTAAGAAAGTTACAGGCTTTTGACTGTCCTCGATCACAGCTTTTGTGTTAAGTCAATGGAAAAGCAATAGGGAACAACATGCTAATTTCAGTATGAAAATGGCCATAACTTTTTTAATACTGAACATATGAAAGTGAATTATGTGTCAAATTAACCTTTTTATGCTTTATAAAAATCTCAAAATGTTGTAACATTGCTAGGTATGGCATTCAGAAACCATCTGGTGTGGAAGCAAATAACTCCCCTCAGATGCAAGCATCAAGCCAAAACGTAAGAATGACAATAGAAAAGAGCAAAATAAAAACTTACTTAAATGACCCATTAAAAAAAAAATCTGAATAAGCAACATAAAATGCAATGTAATATTAAATATCAGGATACTTGAGACTGTTGAATCTGTGCAGAATGCGCACACTTGGAATTAAGATTGTATGTGGAGAAATTAAATGCATCACAAATTCTCCCAACCTGGGAAGTTGCTCCCTTTGTAACTTGTTCTAATTGTTCCTGCATTTTGTGTTGTTGCACTTCGTATTCTTCCAATATTGCTTGAAGATTCTCTGTAAGAAAACACATATCACCATTTAAATAAAGAGAATGAGGAAGTGTCCTGACCTGAAACGTCACCCATTCTTTCTGTCCACAGATGCTGCCTGTTCTGCTGACCTATTCCAGGTTTATGTGTCTATCTTCGGTTTAAAACAGCAACTGCAGTTCCTTCTTACACAAGAGAATGAAGGATCTCTAACCAAATAACCCTTCCATTCTCTCTCTCTCCTCATCTCTTCCCCACCCTAGTCCTCTTGCTAATTTCACCATTTGTATTCCTAAATTATCATCTCATCCCCAGCCAACAATGGACCATTGTCAGCTCCAACCTACCTGAGTCATCGATGCAGGCTCTGCTTTATTCTGTACATCCCCATACCTCTAATTTCCCCCTCCCTGTCTGATGAAGGGTCTTGAACCAAAGTATCACCTATTCTTTTCTCCAGAGATGCTGCCTGGACCGCTGACTCCAGCATTTTGTGCCTATCTTCGGTGTAAACCAGCATCCACAGTTCCTTCTTACCCAATTAAAGTCATACTATACACACACCATTTTGTGCCTCGACATGTCGTAGCCAGTTCACTCTCCAGTGTAACTGTTCATTCTCCTCTTCAAAGTCAACCGCTACATCTTTGAGCTCCAGCAACAGCTTCTGAGAAGGTACAATCTGGGTAGAAATAAGTTTAGTGTCAATTAAAGCCAAGGGATTTCTAGTGGTCTGTGCAATAGTCACCATTCAAATTCTGGATTAAATATTTTGCTTTATGACGCTACAGGCAGGTAAGACTAGTGTAGATGGGGCATGTTGGGCAGTGTGGGCAAGTTGGGCTGAAGGGCCTGTTTATGAACAGTATGACTCTCTAAATAATTTTAGCATGCATTATACTTTTAATGTGTCACTGCCGACAGCATTCTACCACAATTATTTTATGGTTGAACTTTCCTGCAGGCTCACATCTATCCCATGTCACTTACTCTTCAGAAAGGGGTTCTACATGGAATGGAGTGAGCAGTGAAATGTAGGGAAGCACTTCTTCATACAGTTTGAGCCCAGATTAAAAATCTACAATGTACATAACAAACTGTGTAAAAAAAATAAAAAATTGGTTCCTACAATGCTTCAACAACTCACGGTATATCATACCATCAATTTTCCTTTTTTGATAAGATGAAGTCACTTCATTCCAGGTAAATGGCAAACAGATTAATATTCAGTTAATCATTACCAGGTGCAATTCAGTATTCAGTATTTCTTTAATATCATTTCACTGAGTACTCGCATACACAGAGGAAACGAAAAAACGTTGCTCAATCGGTTTCCATTCAGTGTATAAATTTAAAAAAAGGATAATACATAGAGCTGTAAAAACAAATGAAACTTACCATGTTTAAAAGAAAGTAGGCCTAAGATTAACAATATAATAAAAACAGACGTTCCGATCGACAGTGGCTTTACTTTGACAGGTGCCTAACTGTCAAAGTATGGGCGGTGTTGGATGTGTTGGTGAGCGATATTTTGGGAGGGGACAAAGTCCGTTAACCAGTCTTATTGCCTGTGGGAAGAAGCTGAGGAGCATCCTGCTGGTTTTTCAGCTGGTGCTCCTGTACCTCTTCCCAGATGGCAGAATGGAAAAGATGTGATGTGATGGGTGGTAGGGGTCCTGGATGATGGAGATGGCTCTGCTGATGCTCCTCTTCTTGTATATCTCCAGCAGGAAGGAGTGGGGCACCGATAATCCTGCTGGCAGTCTTCACTATCCTGTTTAGTTGATATTGTTCGTAAGCCTTGCAGCTCCCGATGCCATAGGTTATTATACTCTCAATTGTGCCCCTATAGAAGGTGTTTATAAATTGTGCCCCTATACAAGGGATTTTTATTTGGGGTACCTGTACATTGTCCAGCTCCTCTTGAATCTGTTCGATTTTCAACATGTACGAAGCTTCCATTGACACAAACCTGTCCTCTGATCTTTCAGCCTCTTGCTTCATATGCCTCACTTGTTCGTTTAGAAAGAGAAAAGAAAAAACGCCCATAATGATCTGATATTTGTTGCAAAAAAAAAGCAACACCTCCACAATTTGCAATTTTCCACAGCAGTTAATGGCAATCAGTGAAAATCATCTGTTCTTCTAAATACCAGCATTTGAAATCATAAAATATCCTTGAAATGCTACAATTCATTAAGGCAAAATGGTCATTCCATTTACATATTTATCCAATTATAAATTCCTTAACTATCACTATTGAGAAAAGATTAGAAGCTTGTAAAAAGCTCCACAGAAAATGTGCACCCTCAACATTTTGGAAATTAAGGTATAAAGTTACTTAATCCCAAAACAAACAAAATGATCATTCTCCACTGGCTCCATTAGAACCCTTATTTATTTTAAATTACTCCAATTAAATATCCTCTTCTGCTGCTGAATACACTTTCTACCTTGTCCCTGGTTTCACCCTCTCTTCCGTAAACTGTCATGCAAACACAGCTCAAGACTCACAGAGAGAAGACATTCATGGAGTTAATGAAGTGGCCTGGTTGCTCTGTGGTCTTCTCATTAAAAGCTATTTGAAATTAAAATACGTTGATGTACCATTTCCGGCAAGGGCATTGTGAATGGTAAAATGTCTTCAAATTATTTTGTTTAGAGATACAGCGTGGAAACAGGCCCTTCGACCCACTGTGTCTGTGCCGACCAATGATCCTCGCACACTAACACTATCCTACACACACTAGGGATAATTTACCATTAACCCAAGTCAATTAACTTACAAACCTGTACGTCTTTGGAGTGTGAGGATACCGAAGCACCTGGACGAAAACCCTAAGGGAGAACATACAAACTCCGTACAGACAAGCACCACAGTCAGGATCAAACCCAGGTCTCTGGCGCTGAAAGGCAGCAACTCCACCGCTGCGCCACCAGGCCGCCCTTCACGATGTCATGTTTTAACTATCAGCACCGTCTCAAAATTAAAATTCAGTGATAGTGATGTTTTAAGGATTCAAGAAGAGAATGTTTTTAAAAGCATCTGTACGAATCTGTACAAATGCTTCTCAAGGAATTATTTTCTTGAATCCTTTAAACATCACTATCTTCTGATCAAGGAATCTGACCAGAATACCCGTGAAAAAAACTTTGATTACACGCTACTTTTCCTGATCACTGAATGTACCAACACATTTACCAAACAATGAAGTATATTTTTAAGTGTGATCAGTGATAAAATATGGGAATTACAGCAACCAATTTGCATACACAAAATCTCATGAGGTTACAAGGACGAGATAATTACACGGCAAAACAAAAACGAAGTGATGTTTTGTCATAAAATCCACTCCATTGCTCTAATGCTAGAATATTTTAAGGTAAACCTACTCTCTACCATGAGACGACAGATGTACAAATCTGCGGTAGGACCATTTACTTCCAGTTGTACTTCCGGGTGGCGCTGGTGTCAGCTGCCTCCACCTTCAGCCCGGTATCTTTTTGTTTTTTCGGTTTTTTTTGTTATGTTGAAGTGTGTTTTTTATGTTTTTTTTAATGTTTTAATGTGGGGGAAGAGGGTTCGGTAAGGGGGATACCGACTATTATTCGAGTCGGCGTGTCGCTCGCTGCAGCTCTGGCAATGGAGCACTCCGGACAATGCGAGTGTCCCGGGCGTCGGAGGCGTTGGAAGCGTTGCACTGCTGCCGCGAGAGTCTCTGTGCCGAAGGGACATACTCTCAAAGAGAGGTGGAGAGAGAGAGAGGGGAAGGAGACAGGGAGACAGTGTGGAGAGAGAGAGGGGGGGGTGAGAGGGGGAGGGAGAAACGGGGCGAGTGAATGGAGAGAGAGAAGAGGGAGGGCAGGGAGAGAGAGAGAGGGGGAGAGAGAGGTAGGGGAGAGAGAGGGGGGAGAGTGGGGGGGAGAGTGGGGTGGGAGAGTGGGGTGGGAGAGGGGGGGGGAAGTGAGAGAGGGGTGAGAGGGAAGAAAGAGGGAAGAGAGAGAGTGGGTGGCGATGGAGGAGAGAATGGGAGAGAGAAGGGGAAGAGAGAGGGGTGGGTAAAAGAGAGAGGGGGGAAGAGGGGGAGAGGGGGAAAAGAGAAACGGGGGAAAGAAAGAGATCGGGGGGGCAAGAGAAAAGAGATAGAGAGGGGAGAGAGGGCAAGGGGAAGTGAGGTAGATGGGAGAAATGGGGGAAGACAGGAGGAGGGAGGGGGGAAGACAGAGAGGTGAGAGGAGAAACAGAGACATAGGGGAAAGAGAGAGGGGGAGAGAGTGTGGAGAGGGAGCAAGAGGGAGAGGGAGAGAGGGGGAGATAGAGAGGGAGGGAGAAAGAGGTTGGGGGAAGCGAGGGGGAGAGAGAGAGGGGAGAGAGAGGGAGGAGAGAGAAGAGGAGGAGAGAGAAGAGGAGGAGAGAGATAAGAAAGAGAGGGGGAGAGAGAGAAGGGGAGAGAGAGTTAGGGGAAAGAGAGGGGAGAGAGAGTTAGGGGAAAGAGAGGGAGAGGAGGGAGAGAGAGAGGAGAGGGGACGAGAGAGAGGGGGAAGAGTAAGGTGGGAGGGAGAGAGGGGGGAAAGAGAGGGGAGAGAGGGGGGAAGAGAGAGGGGAGGGAAGAGAGGGAAGGGGAGAGGGGGAGACAGGGGAGAGAGAAAGGGGGTGAGAGGAGAACGGAGGGAGAGAGGAGAGAGGGGGGGAAAGGAGGGGGGAGGGGAGAGATAGAGGGGGAGAGAGAGAGGAGAGGGGGGGTTGAGAGGATAGAGAGCAGAAGAGAGGGGGGAGAGAGAGAGAGTCTCTGTGTCGAATTTGCCCAGGTGACCGGCATGGATCAGGCTGCGGCTCGGTGCATCCTGGCGGACAACCAGTGACTGCTGGAAGTAAGTACCAAGCACTGGGTAGAAACGGTGGAAGGTAGTGGACTTCAAATGGGGGTGGTTGAAGAAAGCATCCTGCTTGCCTGCTAGATTTTACTTCGGAGTCACGTGAGTGACTACGTGAAGAGCCCGCTCAGCACGCATGATCATCAAAGACAGCTCCCATCCTGCGTTTGGACTGTTCGACCTGCTGCCCTCTGGAAGGCGCTATAGGTGCATCAAATCCAGGACAAACAGACTCAGAAATAGTTGCTTTCCGAGAATTATAACTACTATAAATTCAAATTCACACATGCACTGACTACACCGCCCAACACGGACTTCCATCTGTATATATGTATATATGTATGTAGCGCCGCAGAATTTGGGCACCTATTCCCCCCCCCCCCCCATCTCCCTTCTGTTTTTTGTTTTTTCTGTTTCTTGTTTTTTGTGCTAAATTGTATGTATGCACTGAGTACGAGCAGCTTTCAGTTTCACTGTACGTATAGTGACAATAAATGGCATATCTATCTATCTATGTGCGGCATTACGTTTCAGCAGGCAACAGCGGCAGGCGGGAGTTAGGCGCTCCCGCTACAACCCTGAAAGAAAGCTTTAGGTAAGTACTTACCTTCAGGTTAACCAGCGATTCGCGTCTGTTTGTTGCTCCAGGTGGAGCAAACCAGCAGATGAAAGCGGCCCCCGTTGGACTCCGGGGAAGGAGTGTTCCGTTTCACGGAGCGGGGAAAGACGCCACCAGGACCGCACACGCTGCGGTCCACGGACAGGGAGCTGCGCCGGTGCCAGTCCCGACGCAAGCGGCCCCAGTTGGACTCCGGGGAAGGAGCGTTCCGTTTCACGGAAGGGGGAAAGCGCCACCAGGACTGCACACGCTGCGGTCCACAGACAGGGAGCTGTGCCGGGTTCCAGTCCAGAAAACAACGGGAGTCAGGCGCTCCCGCTTCAGTTAAAAAACGGACCATCAGGCAAATCTACTCAGAGGTCAGTTTAACTGGCAAAGGAGAGTTTTTTGCTTGTTCCAACAGCCAAGAAAAAAGAACAGAACAAGACTCTCCAAGAAACCTGTCCCCAGCTCGGCTCCAGCAGACAGGCGTCTCATCAGTGGGGGACAGAGGGCGGTAGGACCGCCAACCCGGCGCTCCGCCATCCCCGACACCGATCCGAGCCCAGTTCCGCTAGCGCTTGAGCAGCGGACTGGATGTCAAGACATCCGGCCGGTGGTATCCGATTCGTCGGACGGGGACGTCTCACCGCCCGCTTAGGGCAGAGACAGCCGCCTGAGCCGCATGGAGCGGCTTGTGGAGCGTAAGCTCCAGCGAGACTTGCTTATGGGGAGCAGTTTCGCAGAGGGAGTTCAGGCACTCCCTCCACAGTGCCTCATGCACTGGCCATTGCTTCCTCCTCATCCGAGGACAGCGTTGGCGAACAGGAAGAGCTGCTGGGTGTGGCCGCTACGTGGTTTCACCACGAGCAAGATGGCTTCAGTCTTAACTGATGGCCAGCCTACTACCTGTCTTTTCCAAAAAACCTCTCCAAGACAGGTAGCCATGAGGCGTTGGTTTCATCACGCCTCCCCTAAATTGCATTTACTCAAAGTGCCCGCCATTATTGGGGGATACATTGAGCAGCGCATTTCACCTAAATATTTAAAAAAATGCATTTGATACCCTGACGTCGGCTATCCATGTCCACCTGCTCATTCCAGAAGGGCAGGGTAGTATGGCAAAACACCTGACCCTACTGTTCAACGGTATACCCCATAAATTCTCAAGGGAAGTCACAAACCTGCCCTCAATCTATGAAATTAACAGGACTATAAGAACGCCGACCTCACAATCACAGATCCTGCTACCTGGCACTTACCAAACCAGTCCTAAAAAACTGGACGAAGTGTTCAAACTATTCGGCACAAGAGGGCAGAGTCTGGAATGAGCACCACACTAAACCAGACAACAGTACCTCTACGCGTCCACCAGGGGCGTCTACCTCATGGTACTGGTGAAAGCTCGGGGCCTGCATGCCAACCCGTAAGCCTTTTTAGGCCAGGGCACACAGCAGGCCCCATGGAAAATGCGCCACCCCCCAACAAACATCGTCCCTACAAGAACAAGGAACCAGAAACCGAAGAAAACAACAATGAAGACAGATAAGTATGGTTCCTACCATCACATAAAGGTGAAGGGTTGTACTAACAAGGGGTGGGTGAATCACACCTGGTTAGGAAGCTATCACTCTTGGTAGTTATATACCAAAAAATAAATACAAGGGGAATAGATTAATATCTTGCCACCAATTCAGCAAGCACCCCAAGGGGTCTACCCCCCCACGATGGTGGATGTCGCACCATCATTGATTAACCACTTGAGTATTTCACCAGGTATACCCACTTATGGGATTTGTAACTACTACCATGGATCCAAGGATACTTTATGGTAGACATCGACCTTGAAGATGCATACTATTCAGTACCTTCTCAAATAAGTTTCGGATATACCGCAATTACCTGGATGGAGTAACCATGATGAGCATTGCGGCATTTAAGTCAAAGCTATCCAGAGTTAACGACAGACTATCCTTGGATACAGCTTCTGCTGCATTAGTTACTAACTTATTTAGCGGGCACTGCCATATATCCAGATATTTACGTTGACCATCCACGACTTTGTCATCTGGTATTCATTAAGACTATCAGTTATGGTAACATTAACCACCAATCAACTACGTGGCAAGGTTATTGGGATAGTAGCAGCATTACCAGCTACTGAACATTGTACCTTTCCTATGAGCTGAGATACTAGTGTTCAAAACTATCTCCATACCTGTAATATGGGGGCAAATGGATTAATCTGGAGTGTTATCATGGAATTTATCGGCAGGAAGGATTATGGTTGTACACTTCCACCTGTTTTGAGTAACATCTTATGTGTCCTGATGTGTTACTGAGCTTGTAATACTTAGTGCCAATGTGAATTGACTTAAACGTGTTTTATATATTAACTTACTTAATTCTAGTGAAGCATTTGCTCAGTAATCCACCAAATTTGCATGTTCATTTATAAGTTAACAACATCACAGTGGTGGCATATACCAAACCACTTGGGCGGAGAACATCGATATTAGGTGACAATTTATTAACAATTGGTAACCGTATGTCATCAAACATGTTTGACCATCAGTAACCTCACCTATCAGGTGAGCTAAATGCTGTAAACATACATTTTAAACCAAAAATATTTGCTGAAATTACTAAGCAATATGGACACCAGATATCGATTCCTTATATCAAATTAAATCACCACGTACTAACTTACATCACATGAAACCAATTTCAAGGCAGCGGCAATGGAGACATTCCCGCGTTTTGAGGGGTGGGGGGAATCTAAACTCTATGTTTCTCCTTTCCTTCTACCTCTTCAATAGATACTACATCAGTCGGGTACTACGCAAATTACAGTGGACCAAATCCACAGGCATGGTTCCCAGTGATCCTCGATATGGTCATTAAAAGAATTGCAGAATTGGGAAGACCACTGCTGTGTTTGGATCAGCAGCACTATCAGCCTGATGACAGCATTCCGTCGCATATCCTAGGGAATATACCTAAGGAGCATCAAGAAATGGGACACTGTTTTTCCAAAACAGGAATTACACATTCAACTACAACAAAAAACTGTACTGGAGCTCCTGGCAGGTCTTCACCACAATGAAGGAAATGTTCTGTCAGCCTACTCAACTTGGGTACCGCTCACTGGTGATCAGATACAGGAGAGGTATATTCAGTCCATTCCCCAGAAATAGGTACACCCAAATTGGGATGTCAGTGAAATCCTGACATACCTTAGGGGATGATCACCAGCCAGGTCACTCACCCTGGAACAGCCTACACTGAAGATGGACATGCTGGTGGCCTTACCTCAACACAAAGAGCCAGTTCTCCCATCTACAGCGATTGGACAACATGGTTATGACACCAGATAGTGTCACATTCCCATTCAAGGGTTGGCCAAACAGAACAGACCAGGAATATCAGGTCCAGTCATGAAATTCCGGGCATACCCACCTGAACCACGTTTTATGTGTCATGACCCACTCAGAGATCTACATCGACACAATAAGGAATACCGAGTGAGAGGAAAAAGCCTTATGGGTCAGCCACAATAAACCTCTTGGTCGGGTGACGAGCTAAACTATGTAGTTGCTCAAGCAGGTACCAGGTACTGGGAGTTGCTGGAGTAAATACTAACGTGTATAAATCTTATTCCACCAGGACAGCTTCCACATCAGTAACTAAGAGGATGGACGAGCCTATGGACCACATCCTGGCTACAGCAGGGTGGTCTAGGGAATATACGTTCCAAACCTTTATAAGAAACCACTGACAGAACCTGTATCGTTTGCAGAAAAAAGAATCTGCAAAAAATATATAATTTAAGCCAGGGGGAGCAATTGGTCTTATTGTTGTTAATAACACCATTATTGTTTTTACAAACAGATTCATGGTTAATTACGATAACATACTTCCTCCCTCGAATGACTTCGGCAGCGAGTGAAGTATGAACTGTTACACGGTTTGAAATCACAGAGCTTTGAAATCTTCACGTAGTCACTCACGTGACTCCGAAGTAAAATAGTAAGATTAAACGAGAACTGACCAGTTTGAAGTTTGATCTGTATTTTATGAGGAGTTACGATGAGGGATTACGTGCCCTCCGCTCCCACCCTCATTATATGGATCAAACTGATAAATTGATGTATCTTTTTCTTTACTATGTTTACTTCAAATAATTGTGTCTATCTGTGATTCCACACCGCTGCTTTGAAGTATGCCGCACATGCGTGCTGAGCGGGCTCTTCACGTAATCCCTCATCGTAACTCCTCATAAAATACAGATCAAACTTCAAACTGGTAAGTTCTCGTTTAATCTTACTATTATAATCTGATATCCATACATGAATACACTAAGATCATTCATGTGCTGCACCTGTTGATCAGAGCCTCGTTCTACTGCGGAATGTAATTTAGCCTAACCTTATCCATAGCTAATCCAATTTAAAGCATAAATATTGCATTCAAGAATCAAGAGATTCAAGATAGTTTATTGTCATGTGTCCCAGATAGGACAATGATATTCTTGGCTTGCTTCAGCACAACAGAGGGCAGTGGAGGCCAAGTCACTGGATGGATTTAAGAGAGAGTTAGATCTAGATGCTAGTGGAATCAAGGGATGTGGGGAGAAGGCAGGCACGGGTTATTGAGTGGGGACGATCAGTCATTATCACAATGAATGGCAGTGCTGGCTCGAAGGGCTGAATGGCCTCCTCCTGCACCTATTTTCTTTGTTTCTATGTTTTTATGTTTCTAAAAAGTGCAATAGGCTATGGAAGTTCAGATTTTTATTTGAGTTCAGTTTAATAGTGTGTTGGCTGAGGGGAAGAAGCTGTTTCAGAACCTGGCTGTTGCAGATTTCAGGCTCCTGTACCTTCTACCTGAAGGCTGCGTAGAGATGAGAGTGCGGCCAGGATGGTGTGGGTCCTTGATGATGCTGCCAGCGTTTTTGAGGCAGCGACTGTGGTAGATCCCCTAGATGGTAGGGAGGTCAAAGCCGATGATGGACTGGGCAGTGTTTACAACTTTTTGCAGTCTTTTCCGCTCCTGGACGCACAAGTTGCCGAATCAGGCCACGATGCAACCGGTCAGCAAGCTCTCTACTGTGCACCTGTAGAGGTTCGAGAGAGTCCTCCTTGACATACCGACTCTCCGTAATCTTCTCAGGAAGTAGAGGCGATGGTGTGCTTTCTTTATAATTGCATCAGTGTTCTGGGACCAGGAGAGGTCTTCAGAAATATGCACGCCCAGGAATTTGAAGCTCTTGAATTTGAACTATTCAAGTGTAAGTTAAAGACTTGCAACAGTATGCACCAGATCGCACATCGTTCCCTCAGGCTTGGTTTCTCGCAATTTCTCACTCTCAACTCTCACCCAATGTTGGCAGCCCTGCATTTATCTGTGGCTGGTTGGTAAGGTGGCATGTTCCTTCGGCCATTTGAGCAGAGCTTGCAGTCTCCTGAGGGTCACAGTCCTTTCACAGATGCTTCATTTAGATTGGTGAAGGCTCAAGGATTTCACTTGCTGGTGCAGAAGTTACTATCTTGAAGGAGGATTTTCAGTGCAAGCACAAATGGCGGCTTCATATCGTACATAGCTCAACCAAAGTTGGGCTGGCCTTGGCTCTGGAATATTGTGCCATAAGATGAAGTTTTTAACTAAATAATATTTGCTTTACTCCCGCAGGAAGCTTGTCGGAGAGAAATGGCCAAACCAAAAGATTGAAAAAATGCATGGATAATGTTGCCTTGTGTAGGAAGGAACTGCAGATGCAAAGACCAAAGATAAACACAAAATGCTGGGGTTACTCAGTGGGTCAGGCAGCGTTCATGGAGGAAAAGAATAGAAACATAGAAACATATGTTTCTATGTTTGGTGACACAGGTGACGTTTCGGGTCAGAACTTTTTCAGACTGAAAGGGAGAGGCCAGAACAAAACAGGGCTGGCAACAGATGACCTCTGGAAGGGTGGAGTCCATAATGGCCCATTGTTGGCTGGGGAAGATGCACTAACGACAGGGATACACGAACGTGAACAGTGGGACTAGGAGGACAACTAGGGTGGGAGTGGTGGTGAGGTTGTGGAAGAATGCATGAGTTACTTGAAATGGTGCCTCATTTGTTAATGGTTTACATTTAGATTACTACTATTGCCGATGGTGATTAGGAACACAGCTTGCATGCCATCATAATGCAACCACTTGATGAAGACAGTTCTTCAGAAGAATAATTTGAGAGCAGTGCTTCACAACCCCTCCCAGTTGATGGAGTGAAAGCCATTAGTGAGGTTGAAAAATGACAAACAATGGCCGGTGCTGCTTCCTGCACTCCTCTTAGGATTGTGACTGAGTGAAGAGCAGGAACACTGCCATTAAATGGGCAGAATACACACCGTAATTAACAGAGCATCGCCTGTGCTACTGAAAGAAGGCAGCGGAGGATGAACCAACCAATGACTTTCCCCGCCCGCACTTAGCAGCAAAGAGCCATCTCTTTCATTTAAAACAGAGGACCCCATTCCTGAAGGTCGCTCCTCATCCCACACATGGACAATGAGGTGGATTTATTACCAAATCACGTTTCCACAAAGTTTTAGAACTTCAGCAGGCAAAGTATTGACTCTCAAGGTCTTTTTTTATTTGGGATTTGGCTTTTTCGACAGTATCCAAATAGGCTGTGGTATGATGGCATCTTGGGCTATCTATCAGATGCATCTCCAACAAGTAAAAGTACATCATCTACAATAATACAATTACACTGCTGAACTCGGAGTCCCGCCGATAGATTTTTCTGGTCCCTCCGTCCCCATTGTTTAATTATTCTGTATTTTTTGATCATTCTGTATCTTCTCTCTTTCTATTTTTTTTATTTCTTTATGCACAACTACTACGGACTGAGGCAAAACTGCATTTCGTTGTACTCATACTTGTATTTGTGCGATGACATTAAAGTTGAATTGAATTGAATTGTATTGATCTGGAATGGTGGCAAAGCCAATCCAAATAGGCTGTGGTATGATGGCATCTTGGGCTATCTATCAGATGCATCTCCAGCAAGTACAAGTACATCATCAAGCATACACCTTCTATTGATCCTTGATTACTCACTTTGGCTATTCATTCATCTATATTTTATAACCACAGAAAATGTTTCACTTGAGATTGAGGTTAAACAACATGTTATTTTGTTTAAGATACTCCAACTTCTTAAGTTACCACTTTAAATGTCATAATTACATCAATCATAGGTAGAGTTGCTGCCTTACAGCACCAGACCCGGGTTCAATCCTGACCACAGGTGCTGTCTGCAGTTTGTACATTCTCCCCATGACAGCATGGGTTATCTCTGAGATCTGCAGTTTCCTCCCACCAAAGATGTACAAGTTGTGGGTTATAATTGTAAATTGTCCCTAGTGTGTGCAGAATCGTGTTATGTGAGGGGATTGCTGGTGGGCGTGGACTCTGTGGGCCGAATGGCCTGTTTCCATGCTGTATCTCCAAACTAAACTAAAAATCAACAAAACTCAATGTATAATGCAATGTGCACCAACCAGAGGGTCAGTTGCAATTCAAAAAATTCCTTCCACCATAACCTTTACAATATCAATTACCCTGCTCTTGTCACCTCTAATGATGGTGTTGTCAAATCAATAACAAAGGTATCAAAATAATAAATTTGTTTCTACATATAAAATCTCAAAAGTACTTCACTATTCAGGAATTACTTCACAATTCAGTCAATACTATGAAAGAACACAGGACAAATAATTTACTTTCAGCCAAGTTGACAAACAGCAATGAAATTACCAAATCTATTTATGTGGCACTAATTAAAGGACAACTGCTGACCAGTACTTTGGGAGATTGCATGCATCTTTGTTTAAACAGTGCAATGGCATCTTTTGCATTCTCCCCTACAGCAGGACGTCAGTCAACAACCTTCCTAGTCATAGAGTGATAGTGTGGAAACAGGCCCTTCGGCCCAACTAGCCCACGCCTTCCAAAAATGTCCCAGCTACACTAGTCAAAGAGGAAGCACCCTTCCTTACACTTTCTGCATTTCAATCATTCCACTACAATAAATAGTCAGCAGATACTATGCATTCAAGAGGTTGAATGCCACACCATCTTGTTCAAAAGCCCATTGGCATTTGGAGGGGATGCTTTAGTAATTGTGTGTGAAAATAAATCTGTTTTTGTGTGTTTCTGAGTCTATGTGTCTGTGAGGCTGCTGCAAGATTTACACTGTATTTATTCACCAGTGATAGCAGAATTAGGCCATTCGGCCCATTGAGTCTATTCCGCCATTCAATCATGGCTGATCTAACTTCCCCTCTCCTGCCTTCTCCCCATAACCCCCGACACCCGTACTAATCAAGAATCTTAAACCAATGCCTTAAAAATATCAATTGAAAGCTTCTACAGCTTTGTGGCAATGAACTAAGATTCACTACACTCTGACCAAAGAAATTCCTCATCTCATTTCTCAAGGTATGTCCTTTTACTCTGAAGCAATGGCATCTAGTCCTAGACTCTCGCACTCGTGGAAACATCCTCAACATATCCACTCTATCCAGGCTTTTCACCATGCGGTATGTTTCAATGAGGTCCCCCATCATCTTTCTAAACTCCAGCAAGTACAGGCCCAGTGCTGTCAAACCCACTAATTCCTGGGATCATTCTCGTAAGCCTCCTCTGGATCCTCTCCAGCGCCAGCACATCCTTCCTCAGATATGCAACCAAAAAATGTTCAAAATACTCCAAATGCAGCCTGCCCAGCACCTTATCGATCCTTCGTGATTCCAGCGAGTACAGGCCCATTTGTACTTCACTGTACTTGTGCATTATGACAATAAACTGTTGTACACATCCACCCATGCAAAGTACTGCAGTTTCGGTCAGCCTTTGACAGACATTTTTCAACTGGGTCAATTACGCTGCGTCAGGTGTGAAGGGCAGACCTTATCAATAACTGAGGGAACAACAATTATATTTAACTTCTTTAATACAAAATGGTCACAAATCCATTTTCCTTCTTTAAAAAAAAATAATAAAGCCGTGTGTCCAAAAAAAGTCATAATTGTACAAATTAAAAAGGTAATATTTTATACATACAATATCCAAAGCACGAAAAATATAATGGGTTCAAAAAATAAAACCACATGTTGCTATTAAATCTAACTCCATTGAGTCCATTTAGAAATATCTGGAGGATATGGCCTTTCTGTGCTTTTCTCAAACTCACAGCTACACAAGGCTTTGACCCCAAAATGAGAACATCGTGCCTGCATATAAAATCTGGCAAGGCACACTCCAGCACAGAATTAATTATTTGAAATAAAGTTCAGGACAAAGAAAAATGATCTGCCATTTGTACTCAAAGTGATACAGGAACTTGCAATAAGAGATTTAAAATTGAATTTTACCAAATGAAACACAACTCTTTAGGTAGACTACAATCTCACGTAAATGCCACGGGTAACATCAAATAGTCAAACTGAGTCACAACAGACATAAAAGCGATCAATTAATTCCCCAAACCCTCCCACCCCATGACAGTTTAAATTGAGTATAAAACCCAATGGATGCTTTAGTTGTACAAATAACGAACAAATAGGCTGTAATCAAACAGCGATGTCCAATAGAACACAAATCCGATGCAGCTGATCGACGCAATGTGTGGCCTCGAACACCAGGAGGCGGCGTGGCTGCCTTCACACAGTGGAGTTCAGTTAAAATCACGTGGAATGCTTCAAGCAACTCGATTTTAAGTTTTTATATCCATGTTCCTCAAACTTTGATCCTGGCAACTGGCAAAGGTCCTTCAGTAATCCTATAAAAATGACAAATTAAAATGGTTACATCAAGAGACAAAAATGTCCAATGTATCAACCAGCCAGATGTCCGGCCGAGAGCTGAGAATAAAGGCCGACACAATTTTACACTGAACTACGACTGAGAGTTGGAGATTCACTTTGAATGTAAAATGGCCAATGTTCTGCCTGCATTACTTAACTGTAGCAATTAATGTTTGGTCTACTTAACTGGGAATTATTATTTTTTTTTTAAAACTGATTCAAATTCATTCTTCCAATTGTGACTAATTTACCTAATTTATCTTCAAAGAGAAAAATAAATCTATGTTCGTTTCACAACATTTGTGGAAAATGTCAAATTAACATTTAAATTTACATTACTTTGTGGAATGCAGTTTATATAAAAACGAACACTATTTTATCACACATTGTCATGTTTGCCCAGGCAATCCTCCGGTCCACGGTCTGAAAATGGATTTTGCTGTCCTTCACATATTTTCTATATAAAACATTTTATTAAACAGGTCCACCACCAATATTCCAGCAACAGATGGTCCATCCCTCCCTTTAATCTGGACAAAATACACCCCCGGAAGTCCCTCCGAAAATGTGGTGCCCAGGGCAGGTGAGGCGGTGAACATCAGGGCTTCTGCGCCAATCGGCAGGTCGAATTTGCCCCGTGTCCGGGACTTTGGAACTGCAGCCCAGCTGGATCCCACAGATCCGTTCCCATAGCCGACTTCTGCAAGCAACTTTGCAGGCCAATATTTTGGCGCCCTAAAACGGATATTCCAGAACGGCTCTTGAACCAAGGGTGCAGGAAAATTGGTGGTGGATCTGTAACAGAAAGACTAGTCTTCAAGTGAAAACGGTGCATGAGACAAGGTGATTTTCTGAAGTCTTTATTAGATCGGGACAGGTCTCCTGCTTATCCCTAATTGTAGTGAAAGTGAGGTGGTGGTGGTATTGCATTCTCCATAAACTGTAATCCATGTGATGTAGCTGCTCCTTGTGTGCTGTTGGGTCAGGATTTACAGTATTTAGACACTATGTTACAAGAACTGCAATATACTTTCCAGTTGGGTGGGAGAACATGAAAATGTTGATGTTCCCTTGTGACTGCTGCCTTCATTCCAGATCAATGAAACGTGTTGTTCAAAATATCTCTACCCTAGCTACCCTAGTAATTCTGCAGCCAATTTGGGAAATTGAATTCATGCAATGGAGATAATATTGCAAAAAAATTGATGTAGTAGTACCGACAGATGTGTTCTGAAAGCCACCATAGACACAATGGGCTGAATCGTGTCCTTAACAACATATGTAAATATAAACTATGAGATTAATCACTTCACACCTGCAACTATCTTCCTTTATGCACGTTACAATTCTACACAGTAAAAGGTTTTCTCCTATGTTTCAGTTCTCCAACCAGTCTGACTGTTCTGATTAAATGTTTATCTTTGTATGCTTCGTTGTCACCTTTGGATGCTTCTTAAGCTCCGTTGTTCCCCCTCTCCTCTGACCCTCAGTCTGAAGGGTCTCGACACGAAACATCACCCATTCCTTCTCTCCAGAGATTCAGCCTGACCAGCTGAGTTACTCCAGCATTTTGTGTCTATCTTCGGTGTAAAGAAGTATCTGCAGTTCCTTCCTACACATGATGATTAGTCTAGACTAGGGGCATTGCACTGTGCTTGTGGAATGCAGATTTTTGCTACATGGTCAAGAACTGAATGGTCATGGCTAAACATACAGTGAGTAGACTATTCATAGCCACATTAATGATATCTTTGCTGAAGATCGCCAATGGTACAATGATTAGCTGGATATGTTTTCTCAGCAGGACACACTTGGGCACCATTACCCAATGTTAGTTAGATGCAAGCATGTAGCTGTTCTGCTGCAATGGCTATAAATACAATTAATGGTTCAATAGTTCATTTATTATCACTTCACCAAGGTATAGTGATATTCTTTTTTTGCATATAGATCAGAAGATTATTGCCATGTATAAGTACAATAAGTACATTATACACAGAAACAGCGCACTGAGTCTAATACAATAGTTGCCAGGTTTTGGTGCTATGTTAGTCCCAACTATAGCTGGCCATAAAGTCCCATTGCAGCTGCCGCCTCCATCTGGTCGTCATTCGAACGGTTGTCCACCTCATTGCTCGGCCATCTTCAACATTCATACTTCCAGAACAAGGGGTCACAGTTTAAGGATAAGGGAGAAATCTTTTAGGACCGAGATGAGGAAAACTTTTTTCACACAGAGAGTGGTGAATCTCTGGAATTCTCTCCCGCAGAAGGTAGTTGAGGCCAGTTCATTGGCTATATTTAAGAGGGAGTTAGATGTGGCCCTTGTGGCTAAAGGGATCGGGGGGTATGGAGAGAAGGCAGGTACAGGATACTGAGTTGGATGATCAGCCATGATCGTATTGAATGGCGGTGCAGGCTCGATGGCCTACTCCTGCACCTATTTTCTATGTTTCTATGTTTCTATATCCCGGGGTGCCTCCTGCAGCCAACCTTAAGGGCGGAAGGCAAGATCCCCGCTCCTTCTCACCGGCCATTGTCCAGCATCTTCCACCGTTGCCAACACCCTGCACCCCTCTCCGGTTCCTGGTCTTCGGTGGAGAGCAGGGGCTGGGCTTGGCGGCTTCCCTCTCCAGGTTCCGAGGCAGGCCCTTCTGCTCATGGTAGAATTAGTTCTGGAGTATCCAGTGTTCTTAGTTGTTTCTTGGTATCATGTACAAAATTCAATTTGGCAGAAATTAACTTCACTAAGTGTGGAAACGTCAGAAGCAGATATAAATGGATGTAAAGACTGTTCAAATTAGTCTTCATCATGATCCTTTGGATGGCAGAGGACCAGCTGGGGTCCTCTGCCATCTTTAAGGAAGGTCTTTGAGATCTGTATTTATATTAGGTCCTCAATTATCCACCACGATTCACAAATGGATGTGGTAGGCTGCAAAGCACTGTCATCCTCTTCACCAGCAGCCAATTCTACCCAACATGTTTCTCATTTTAAATCGGACATCCAACAACATCCTAAAACATGTGGTAAGAAAAATTCAAATTGTACTCACAGTTCTTGGCTTTTTGTTCAGCTTGATATCAATCCTACAATTAAAATCAGAAGAATATCTTAGAAAGTGACACTACCTTGAAATATCACAACACTTATCATCTATTGATATTAACAGCAATGCCCAGAATCTAAAACCATTCAGCTTAATGATTAGTTCATAACTCGTTTCTCTTTAACTGATTATTTGATTTCAATTTTTTTTTACCCCTCACTAGTCCTTGTCACCACAAGAAGAATCTTATGCCAACCAATGTAGAAAGTTATTGCATTGTGGTAGTTTTCCAAATTGACAGCAGGTGCTGAGAAGTTTAAACATTCTGGTCGATCGATGCTATCAAATATATATATATAGGCCTAAAGTTCTTGTTATGTTGTTTACATTTTGTTAGAGACTTGACATGACTGAAGTCAATGGAACATCGAAGGTGGCAGAAAGGGGGAAAGGGGGAAAGAATGTTAAGTAATCTGGTCATTGCTGGAGGTTGGAATCACAGACTATTATGTGGCTGCTTCACTGCTTTTGAATCATAGACTCATAAGTGGCAGATTTGATTTACTATCAAATTATGGCTAGTGAACCAACATCCACCAGAAAATTTATCAAATCGCATTCAACTGTTTTACTGATGGAGAAGGATATTTCTACTCCAGGTGATCAATTAGGCTAGAGTTTAGAATGGCAAAATCCATAAAATTAGCAAAAATGTTACAGTATCGCTAAGTAACTTTTTAATTAAGGCATTCTTTATCCAGTTGCAAATTTCAAATTGGTTACCAAGACTTCATAGGCCTGATAAGGTCTTCATAACAAGAAGATTTCAGTATAGGAGTAAAGAGGTTCTTCTGTAGTTGTATAGGGCTCTGGTAAGACCACATCTGGAGTATTGTGTACAGTTTTGGTCTCATAATTTGAGGAAGGCCATCCTTGTGATTGAGGCAGTGCAGCGTAGATTCACAAGATTGATCCCTGGAATGGCGGGACTGTCGTATGAGGAAAGATTGAAAAGACTAGGCTTGTATTCACTGGAGTTTAGAAGGATGAGGGGGTTCTTATAGAAACATATAAAATTATAAAAGGACTGGACAAGCTAGATGCAGGAAAAATGTTCCCAATGTTGGGCGAGTCCAGAACCAGGGGCCACAATCTTAGAATAAAGGCGAGGCCATTTAAGGCTGAGGTGAGAAAAAACTTTTTCACCCAGATTGTTGTGAATTTGTGGAATTCCCTGCAACAGAGGACAGTGGAGTCCAAATCACTGGATGGATTTAAGAGACAGTTAGATAGAGCTTCAGGGGCTAGTGGAGTCAAGGGATATGGGGAGAAGGCGTTATTGATTGGGGACGATCAGCCATGAACACAATGAATGGCGGTGCTGGCTCGAAGGGCCGAATGGCCTCCTCCTGCACCTATTTTCTATGTTTCTATGACTTCCAACCCTTGCACCGAAAGAACCACAGAGAATCACACTGACTGATGCCAATTATAAACACACAATATAACATACTATCTTGTACCGCCCACGGGAGTGGGCGGTACAGAGATAGAATGTAGTCAGAGACAGTAAGACTGGTGGGAGAACTGGGAAGGGGAGGGAATGGAGAGAGAGAGGGAAAGCAAGGGCTACTTGTAGTTAGAGAAGTCAATGTTCGTACTACTGGGAAGTAAGCCACCCAAGCAAAATATAAGGTGCCGTTCCTCCAATTTGTGCTGGACCTTTGATAATGGAGGAGGCCCAGGACAGAAAGGTCAGATTGGGAATGGGAGGGGGAGTTAAAGTGCTGAGCAACCGGGAGATCAGGTAGGTTAAGGCGGACTGAGCGGAGGTGTTGAGCGAAACGATCGTCGAGCCTGCGTTTGGTCTCGCCAATATACAGGAGTTGACACCTGGAACAGCGGATACAGTGGATGAGGTTGGAGGAGGTGCAAGTGAGCCTCTGCCTCACTTGAAAAGACGGTCGGGTCCTTGGACGGAGTCAAGGGGGGAGGTAAAGGGTCATGTGTTGCATCTCCTGTGGTTGCAGGGGAAAGTACCTGCGGAGGGGATGGTTTAGATGGGAAGGGACGAGTTGACTAGGGAGTTGCAGAGGGAATGGTCTCTGCGGAAAGCAGAAAGGGGTGGAGATGGGAAGATGTAGGCAGTAGTGGCATCCCATTGGAGGTGACGAAAATGCCAGAGGATTATATGCTGTATGCGACGGCTGATGGGGTGAAGGTGAGGACAAGGGGGACTCTGTCCTTGTTACGAATGGATGGAGGGGGAGCTAGAGCGGGGCTGTGGGATATCGAGGAGACCCTAGTGATAGCCTCATCTATAATGGAAGAGGGGAATCCCCGTTCCTTAAAGAATGAGGACATCTCTGATGAATGGTGTCAGATCAGGAAAAGGGGAGGTGCAACAAGACCTGGGTGTGCTTGTACATCAGTCACTAAAAGTAAGCACACAAAAATGCTGGAGAAACTCAAGAGGGTGCAGTACTGAAAGTAAGCATGCAGGTACAGCAGGCAGTGAAGAATGCTAATGGCATATTGGCCTTCATTGCATGAGGATTTGAGTTTAGGAGCAAGGAGATTCTACTGCAGTTATATAGGGCCCTGGCAAGAGCGCACCTGGAGTATTGTGTGGTCTCCTAATTTGAGGAAGGACATATGATTAAAGAATGGGTTGACTGGGCTTGTACTCACTGGAATTTGGAAGGATGAGAGGGTATCTTATAGAAACATATAAAATTCTTGAAGGATTGGACAGGTTAGATGCAGGAAAAATGTTCCCGATGTTGGGGAAGTCCAGAACCAGGGGTCACAGGTCAAGAATAAAGGGTAGGCCATTTAGGACTGAGATGAGGAAAAACTTTTCCACCCAGACTTGTGAATCTGTGGAACTCTGCCACGGAAGGCAGTGGAGACTAATTCACTGGATGTTTTCAAGAGAGTTAGATTTAGCTGTTAGGGCTATAGGAATCAAGGGATATGGGGAAAAAGAAGGAACGGGGTACAGATTTTAGATGATAAGCCATGATCATATTGAATAGCGGTGCCGGCTCGAAGGGCCGAATGGCCTACTCCTGCACCTATGTTTCTATGTAACCTTCAATATATATAAAAACGTGCACACACTAGTTATCCATTTAGTACCCAAGGATTTGTTCTTTGCATTCTGCATAACTCAAGCACTGAATGGTAATAAAGATGAAAAGGAACTACGTGACCTAGTCATGGATTTGTGGGAAATGATCGATAACCAATTGTAAATTGAATTAAGGTCATTATCTGCCTGTTTCTAGAAAGATTGTTTACTTAACTTACTGAGGACCATTTGTGGCCATATTCAGAACTGCACAGTTATGGTAAACTAATTGATCGATGCCAAACTGCATACACTACTGGTAAGAGTTTAAACGATTGTGGTGAGCAATGGGGACCTGATTTACACACACATTCTGCTCACTAGCATGGACTTCCACACTTACACATACAGTGCCCTCCATAATGTATGGGACCCATCATTTATTTATTTGCCTTATCATCTAAATGTATAAAAATGGCCTTTATTAAAATCTGACAATGTGCACTTTAACCACATGTGATTTTTTTTCTATTACAAATCTCAAATTGTGGAGCAGAGGCAAATAAACAAATGATGGGTCTTTGTCCCAAACATTATGGAGGGCATTGTACATCTCAGATGAATGACAGATATTTATCAGGAGATTTAACGCTAAGTTCATGAAATACTGTGATATTGTAGTCCTTATGTACAGAACATATCCTAAACAAAAGCAGAATTGAATGCATGATAATCAATGCAGAATTATATATAGGCAAATATTCAATGCTATAGCAAAGATCTACAGTCTACACATCACAGTAAAGGGGAATACTGGAAAAGAAACAGCACATATACTGACAGAAAACAAACTTACTCAAAGTCATAATCAAACATGCCAGATGGGCTTGATGGTAGCATAAAGGAGGAAAGAAAGCAACACGTTAACATATCAATTATCCAAACCAGAGTCTCTACCTTTTTTTATTATTATTTTTTTAGCAAAAGGACTGATAAATTTAAATGGAGACACAAAAATAATTTTCACTCAATAGTCATAAACTTGGCAGAAAATATTCAGTGAATTAAATAAAAACCGAGCATTAAGGATATTAATCTATTTAATTCAAAAGCAAAGAAAGCTTTTGGGCAGATGAAGAGTCCCCACAACAAACAGCAACTAAAATAAAACTTTACTGATATAATACTAATAAATACAATTTACAGAACAGCTTATTATCAAGATGCTGCTATTCTTTTATTATAAAAATATGTTACAAGTGGAAATTCCACATGTCACGTCCTGGTTTGTCCCCCAAAAATACTCCGTCAAAATGCATCCACTACAGGCTACACATCATAGAACCTCACAAACCTCAACACAGAATTACCTGTGTCGGTTTTTGTTTTTCCTTTTCTTGTGGCTTCCATGGTGGCTGCTGGACGATGTAGAGGAGGCTGCCTTCTGGGGTTTCACGCCCTGTAAGTGCGAGCCGTCCAGTTCCTCAGTGTCCTCCTGGTTTGGTTCATTCTCCTGATTCTGGAAGTCCGGTGAATTGTCACTTTCTGTCCCACTACCCGGTTCACCTGATATATTTCACACACAAGGTGTCACGGATACAAAAAGAATGTTTGGTCATTCAAGTTCATATAATTACATCCCTCAAAGCACCTCAACACAAAACAAGAGGAAAAATGTTGAACAAGCTTCGAAAATAGCATTAAAGTTTAATCACACCAATTAGAATTTATTGCAACAGGAAATTTCTGAAAGTACAATGCAAATACTTGGCAATTGCATCCACCTGCAAAACAACAATGATTTAGTGAACCATGAAAAGATATATCACACTAATGACAACATTGAGCTACACTGTTTTCAGTATCAATTTTACATTATTGGCATGAACAATTTGAATGGGTGTTTATTTCACTGTCATGGTAAATAGAATAGCAGATGAAATCACAAGTCTTTTCAGGTTAACGTCAATTAATAAAAATCATAGTGTGTCAGCAATGCAATTAATTTGGAACACTAGTTGGAAGCTGGCGATGTCTATATCACAATATGTGGGCCTTCCACTATTCCTTCCACCCAACCTCCCCAGCCCCATCCCCTACAACTAGCACAAGCATTTCAAATGAAGTGCTCCAACACAATCCACGATGCGGCTTGCTTATCTGGTCAAGAGCAAAAATCAAACTGCTGTCGAACTCAGTGGGTCAGGCAACACCTATGGGGGAAAAAGGAGAGTTTATGGAGGAGAAGGCAGATAGCTGATATAAAGAGGTAAGGGGAGGGGTGGGGCGTGGGCAGGGGCTGACAGACAATAGGGGAACTAGGCGAGGAGGGAAAGGTTGAGCAGGTTGTGGAAGGGGGAAAGGAGGCGCTAGGTGGGTGAAATGTAGGGTCAGATAAGGAAAAATAAATAAGCGGGCAGATAGAGGCAGATTGGCAGATGTAGAAACAAGGAATCTGATTATGTAAGGAAGATGGTAAATTGAACTAATAAGGGGGGGGGGGGGCAGATAGGTAGATGGAAGTTTGTGCGCAAGGATAGAACCAGACGTTTGTGATCACAACTCCATACGTTTTACGATTTTCTTGAATATGAACTTTTTGGGATGTTGGGGGAAGGAACTCAATTGGAGCGAGGCTGATTACAATGCTAGGCAGGAGCTATGGATGGTAAATTGGGAGCAGTTGTTATTGGGCATGTCCACAGCTGACATGTGGGTAGACACAAAATGCTGGAGTAACTCAGCGGGACAGTCAGCATCTCTGGAGAGAAGGAATGGGTGACATTTCGGGTCGATACCTGTGGGAGTTGTTTAAAGCTCCTGCGCTTTGCTCAGTTGACAAGCTCGTTCCAGTCAGGAGGAGAGATAAGGACGGCAAGGTAGGGGAACCGTGGATGACCAAGGAGGTATAAACTTGGTCATGAAGAAAAAGGAAGCGTATGTCAGGTTTAAGAAGGTAGCATCAGATGGGACATGAGGATTATAAAGCCAGTAGAAGGGCCAAAAGGGGCTTTGAAATGTCATTGGTTAGTCCGATTCCGGCAAATCCCAAGTCTTGTTAAAAATACGTTAAAACCAAGAGGGCGATCAAGGAGACGGTAAGATTGCTCAAGGATAAAGGAGGAAATCTATGCTTGGAGTCAGAGGATGGAGGGTATTAAATGAGAACTTCATTTCAGTGAGAAGTTACAGAACAATGAGATCAGTGTGGAGAATACAAACATGCTAGAGCAGTTTGAGATCAAGAATGAGGTGGTGCTGAGGCTCTTGGAGAACATTGAGGTGGATAAGTCCCCGGGGCCTGATGGGATCCTTCTGAGGTTATTGAGAGGCAAGAGAGGAGATTATGGGGGCCTTGGCGAGAACTTCTTTAACAACATGCTAGGTCCGGAGGACTGGAAAGTAGTCAATGTTGTTCCATAGTTTAAGAAAGGAAATAGAGAGAATCTATGGCACTGTAGACCAGTGAGCCTCACGTCAATGGTACGTTAAACTATTGGAGAGAATTCTTCAAGATACGATTAACTCTCATTTGCAAGAGAATGGGTTAATTAGGGGCAGCCAGCATAGCGGTATGGGGCAGGTCATGTTTTAACAACTTGATTGAGTTTTTTGAGATGACGAAGGTAATATGGTGGTAGACAAAAATGCTGGAGAAACTCAGCGGGTGAGGCAACATCAATGGAGTGAAGGAATAGGCGACGTTTCAGGTCAAGACCCTTCTTCCTACAAGATGGAGGTGCAGGCAAGTCCCGAGAAAGCAAACGTGGCTGTGGTAATGGGTCTGGATTAAGACGTGGTCGTAGAGTTGGAGGGAAGGAGGAATCACAGAGGGAGGTCAGTGAGCGTGGAGGTTGCGACGAGGAAGCAAACGTCGCCTATTCCTTCGGTAGAAGGGTCTCGACCCGAAACGTCGCCTATTCCTTCGCTCCATAGATGTTGCCTCACCTGCTGAGTTTCTCCAGCATTTTTGTCTACCTTCATTTTTACACCATCTGCAGTTCTTTCTTAAACAGGGTAATTTGGTGGATATTGTCTGATCCCGATGATTAAAATGTACAGGATTCACAATGACTATGTCGTATGGATTCAGAACTGGCTTCATCATAGAAGACAGAGGGTTGTGGTGGAAGGTAGATATTCTGGCTGGAGGTCTGTGACCAGTGGAGTTCCACAGGGATCTGTGCTGGGACATCTACTATTTATGGGTATATATAAATTACCTGGATGTCAATGTAAATGGGTTGGTGGGTTTGTAAGTTTGCTGATGACACCTAAATTAGAGGAGTTGCACAGTGAGGACTGCGGTCAGAAGATACAGCGGGATATAGATCAGCTTCAAAAATGGGCGGAGAAATGGTAGATAGATTTTAACCCAAGCAATTGTGAGGTGTTGCACTTTGGGAGGTTGAATGTAAGGGGAAAGTATACAGTTAATGGCAAGACCCTTAACAGCATTGATGTGCAGATGGGGTCTTGGAGTCCAAGTTCACAGCTCACTGAAGATGGCAGCACAAGTAGATAGGGTGGTGAAGAAGGCATATGGTAAGCTTGCCTTCATTGATGGGGCATTAGCTATAAGAGTCATGAAGTCATGATGCAACTCTCTAGGACTTTGATTAACCACGTTTGGAGCACAGCGCACAGTTCTGATCGCCTCATTACAGGAAAGATGTGGAGGCATTGTACGGGGTGCAAAGGAGGTTTACCAGAATGCTGCCTAGATTCAAGAGTTTCAGCTACAGGGAAAGGTTGGATAGACTTGGGTTGTTTTCTCTGGAACTTCAGAGGTTGAAGATAGACTTGATAGAATTATATAAAATGATGAGAGGTATGGATTGGACACTCAGAACCTTTTTCCCCCCCAGGGTGGAAATGTCCAAGACTGGAGGGCATAGCTGTACAGAGTAGTGGGGGCCTGGAACGCATTGCCCAGGGCAGTGGGGCAGACAGATACGATTGGAGCGCTTGAGGCTTTTAGACTGGCACATGGAGGTGAGGGATTTGGATTATGTACAGGCAGTTTAGTTTTGCACTAACATTTTTGCCCAAAATGCCCATTCCTGTGCTGTACTGTTCTAAGACTATGGGTGATAAGCAGATAACTCAGGAGGGCATGAAAGGAAGAAAAAGGAGCATTGGTAGCATGGGTTACCTGAAATTCGACAATCCTATGTTCATACTGTTGGGTTGTCGACTGCCTAGGCAGAATAGGAGGTGCAGTTGTTCTAGTTTGTGTAGTTTGTGTTTAGCCTCATACAGGGAAATCCAAAGACTGACAGGTCAATAAGGGAATGAAATTCGAAATGATCCCAGAATTTGACTGCAGTGGGCCACTGCTCGCTGGAGTTTAGAAGGATGAGGGGCCCTGATAGAAATTTACCAGATAGTGAAAGGCCTGGATACAGTGGATGTGGAGAGTATGTGTCCACTAGTGGGAGAGTCTAGGACCAAAGGTCGTAGCCTCAGAATTAAAGGACATTCCTTTAGGAAGGAGACAAGGAGGAATTTCTTTAGTCAGAGAGTGGTGACTCTGTAGAATTCATTGCCACACAAGGCTGTGGAGCTCAAGTCAATGGATATTTTTAAGGCAGAGATAAATAGATTCTTGTTTAGTAAGGGTGTCAGGGGTTACGGGGAGAAGGCAGGAGAATGGGGTTAGGAGGGAGATAGATCAGCCATGATTGAATGGCAGAGTAGGCTTGATGGCTGAATAGCTTAATTCTGTTCCTATCACTTATGCACTTATGAGATGAAATGCAACCAAGAGGCAACGATGTTCACTGTAGGTGCACCACATATGGTCACCTGTCTACATTTAGTATCGTCAACGTAGGCCACTTCAAGACACCAAATTCAGGAGACAATGTTGGAGATGGGGCAAGGGACACATTAACTATGTCTCTACACATGTTACTTGACCCACTGAGTTCCTCCAGCAGTTTGTTTTTTACTCCAGATTCCAGTATCTGCAATGCCAAGTGTCTCATTTTATCTGGTCAAGACCCTTTGCCAGCGGAAAGGAACGATCAAGCATGCTTGAGACTTACGTTTTTCCACCAATTGATCCTGGACACCAGTCAAAGCACTCACTGCCTACAAAGAAAGAGGGATCAGATAACACTGAACACAATGGCACAAAGTAGATCTGCAAATTTTCAGCATTCTATAATCATATATTAAAAAAGTTATTTTACGCACTGCTACTGAGGTAACAGAGGACTTGCTAAAGAGACGTTCCGCTTCTTTAAACTTCCTGTTCCTTCGATCGTTCTTGCTGTTGGTGTTTCTGAAACAGAATACAGCCCTCAATAGGTAAAACATCCAAGGTATTTACCAACCAATAATTGATGTATACAGCTCAATTACTGCAGCTATCTAGTATAAGATATATAAGAGTGCAAATAAATCTAATAGGAAAAGGGGAAAATAAAATGAGAACAAGTTAACCCAAATGTCAAGTTCTACAGAAGTATTGACTGTGTTCCCTGAATAAACTATCTGGTCTACATACCACACACGATCAAGTCATTCAAAGAGACAGACTAGGGACAAATTATATCCATATAAATTTGAACTATGAAATCTATCTTGAAACAAATATAAATTTACTCTCTGCAACAATCCTCCATTCAAAATGTAACTTCAGCATTCGTTGGGAATGTTGCTCCACAAATGAATGCTGTAGATATGGAGACACAAGAAACTGCCGATGCTGGAATCTTGAGCAAAACACAAAGTGCTGGAGGAACTCAGCGGGTCAGAGGGATAGTTGACGTTTCGGGTCAGGACCCTTCTTTAGACTGATAGGAAGAGTAAGCTGGAAAAGAGAGCTGGAGGCGAGGCAAAACCTGGCAAGTGATGGCAGATACAGGTGAGAGAGATTTGATTGTCAGATGGGTGGTGTAAGTGACAAAGACTAGAGATGAAAAGGACACAAATGGCACCAGATAAGAGGAGTGAAATGTAAAGCTGGAGGATGGGATGTAGATGGATAGGGAAGGGGGTGGGCTGGGGAAAGAGGGGCGAGAAACGGGAAACGGGGGACACTGGGTTGGGAGAAAGTGTACGAACGAGGGCTAGGTGCAAGGGTGACTAGGGGTTTGGAAGGTGGGAGAAATGGGAGCGCACTTGGTGGGAATGGGACCACAGGAAAGAAAGAGGGGGTAGGGGGCTTCTATGTGAAGTTGGAGAATTCAATGTTCATTCCACTGGCCGTAAGCGAAACAAGTAGAATATAAGGTACTTATCCTCCAGTTGGTGTGTGGCCTCACTGGCTTTGGGCAGGGGCTTAGGACACAAGGATCCATATGGCAATGGGAAAGAAATGTAAATGGTTAGCAACTGGGAGCCCCAGCAGGCCATCGCTGAGAGGGCAAGTGTTTGACGAAACAGTCGCCTAGTCTACGCTTGGTCTCGCCAATGTAAAGGAGGCCATATCAGATGCGACTGATGCAGTATCCAAAGTTCGAGGAGGTGCTATCTGGAAGTGCTGCCGGTGACCCTGGAAGGAAGCACGAGAGGAGGTGTAGGAACAGGTGTTACATTGAGTGGAAAGCACCTGGGGGGCGGGGGGGGGCAGGTTTGAGTGGGATGATAGACCAAGGAGAGGAGAATTGCGGGACACAGAGGAGACAAGGATGAGGGTTGATCCACAATAGCAGGTGGAAAAGCACATTTATTGAAGAAAAAGGACATTTAGGATGTCCTTGAGTAGAAAGCTTCATCTTGGGAGCAGATAAGGCGAACAAATTGAGAATGTTATGGCGTCCTTGCAAAAACATGGTGGTGTAGGTGTTGTCAAAGTAAATGTGGGAGACAGTGGGACGTCAGGGACGCAAGACGTCAGTCGATACTGTTCCTTGAAATGGAGACAGCTACGTAGGTCTTTTAAGAAACAAGAAACATACTTTCCCCAGCATCTGCAGATGTACAGCAGGTGTGGGGCATCTCAATCTCACCCCTTCACCATGACCTCTCGGTTGAGCACCAGGCCATCATCTCCCAGATTGTTTCTCATCTCATCACCTCTGGCAATCTCCCCTCCTCAGCCTCCAACTTTATCATCCCCAGCCCCGCTTCTATTTCCTCCACAACATCCACAAATGGAACTGCCCTGGCAGATCTTGTGTTTCTGCTTGCTCCTGTCCCACTGAACCCATCTCTAAATACCTTGATTCCATCCTTTCCCCTATTGTCCAGTCCATTCCAACCTACATCTGAGACACCTCACAAGCCCTTCCACATTTGAATAAGTTCCAGTTTACTGGCCCGCATCGCCTCACCTTAACCATGGACATTCACTTTCTTAGCACCCCCATTCCTGACCGGGAAGGTCTCAAGGCCTTCTGGCTCTTCCTCGATCAGAGACCCAATCCTTCTCCCTCTACTCATACTCTCCTCCGCCTGTCGGAACATGTTCTCACCCTCAGCATATAATCCTCCAACATTTTCGCCAGCTCCAAGCGGATCCCACTACTAGCCACATCTTCCCATCTCCAACAGGATCCCACTACTAGCCAAATCTTCCCATCTCCACCCCTTTCCGCTTTCTGCAGACCGTTCCCTCTGCAACTCTCTGGTCAACTCGTCCCTTCCCACCCAAACCACCCCCTCCCCAGGTACTTTCCCCTGTGACCGCAGGATATGCAACACATGTCTCTATACCTCCCCCCTCAACTCCGTCCAAGGACCCCGGCAGTCTTTTCAGGTGAGGCAGATGATCACATGCACCTCCTCCAACCTCATCTACTGTACCTGCGCAGGCTCGGCGATCGTTTCACTGAACACCTCCGCTCAGTCCACCTAAACATACCTGATCTTCCGGTTGCTCAACACTAACTCTCCCTCCCATTCCTACACTGACCTTTCTGTCCTGTGGCTCCTCCATTGTTAGAGTGAGGCCCAGCGCAAATTGGAGGAACAGCACCTCATTTTTTTTCTTGGGCAGCTTACACCCCAGAGGTATTTACATTGACTTCTCTAACTTCAAGTAGTCCTTGCTTTCTCTCTCTCTCCATACCCTCCCTAATTCTCCGATCAATCTTACTGTCTCTGACTACACTTTATCTCTGTACCACCAACTCCCCTGACATCAGTCTGAAGAAGGGTCTTGACCCGAAACGTCATCCATTCCTTCTCTCCAGAGATGCTGCCTGCCCCGCTGAGTTACTCCAGCATTTTCTTTGATTTTAACTTCTTTCCTACACGTCCCCAGCTCTTGCACTTTGCACAATGGCACTGCATGGCTCAAATTTATACCATGAAATCAGGTGATTAACTTAAGTGCAGGAAATCTCATCCTGGGCAATCATTTTAAATTTCTTTGGGCACCTACCTGTCAGCACACAGAATCAGCACACCTTAATAATAAAACATACAAGGTCTATTGGCATGATACAAAATTATTTTAAGGTGCATGCAAAATAGTTTTTTTAGCCTCTTTGTTTGGAAAAGTCAAAATAATGAATACAAGCCAACCCATTCTCAATATGTCAGTCAAAAGCCTTAATGAAAATAGAATAACATCAACTACATAATATATACAGAACTTTCAGAATTAAAACAAAGATGTGCCAATGTTTTGAGAGCACTGTGCAAAAGCTCTTGCTGTTAAAACATACTTCTGGTTAGTTAAATAACGATCCCATCCTCGAATTATATTCCCATACATCTGGGTATCTTCCAAATAACTTCCTTCAAATGCATAAATCTGTCGTTCGAGGTTTGCCAAAGTCTCCTGTGAAAAGAATAAAGTAACCATTAAAACTGTAGCAGAACAAAAATTCTCTTGTTTTGCAATTGTATTCTGTTATGGAAAAAGCCATGGCAAAAAAAATGTTGTACCAGTATAGAAAATAAAATGCGTAACACATCATGACATTAAATTATAAAGAAAGACTACAAAGACCTATTACTGAATGTTGTGATAGAAAAATTAGTCACTTTCTAAGCATAAATCTTTCCCCACATTATTCAATAAGGTTCAGATTCCGGTAGTTGATGATCACAGATAATATTATTTAACACCTTACAGTCATTAGTCATATAACTGATTGACATAGATTTCTCTGAACTGCTTCCAATGCATTTGCATCCTTGAGGAAATCGAAACTTTACTTAAGGGACACACCCCCTATCACCCATTGTGTCCGCATCGTCCAGCGATTACCGCACATTAGCACTAGCGTACTACTAGAACAATTTACAATTTTACCAAAACCAATTAACCTACACATTGTATGTCTTTGGAGTGTGGGAGGAAACCTGAGCACCCCGAGAAACCTACATGGTAACAGGGAGAAGGTACAAACTCCATTCAGGCAGCACCCTTAGTCAGGATCAAACCCAGGTCTCTGGCGCTGTAAGGCAGCAACTCTACCACTGCGCCACCCTATACTAATATATAGTACTTTAGATGTGGCCTTCACCAACATCCCATCTACCTGAAACATAACCTTTCTACTTTTGTATTCAATTCCACAATAAGCAGTACATTCATTGCCTTTCCTAGTTACCAGCAATACTTGCATACTTGTCTTCTGTGAACCATGCACTACTGGGACACCTGGTTCCATTTGCATCTCAGTGCTCTGCAATCTTTTAGCCTATATATAATATGCTTATTTGGCTCGGCTGAAAGTCAAAGATTGCAAGGGAAACAGACCATGGGTTGATAAACAAGAGTTTGGACCACAAAGAAAGAAAGGTGATGTGGCTTTGAGTGGATGAATGAATTAGCATTGCTCCTATGTTTTTTACTGCAGGCAGAATAGCAATGCTGATGAAGAAAATGAATTATGGCATAAATGCTGTGCTATGTGTTAATTGGATGTCACAAATAAAAAATGTGGATTTCAGTAGTCACACAACGATGCTAGAATAGGTCAGGCAGCATCTTCGGAGGGAATGGATAAGTTTGAAGAAGGGTCCCGAACCGAAACGTCGCCTATCCATTCCCTCCAAAGATGCTGCCAGACCGCTGAGATATTCCAGCAAGATTCCAGATCTGGAGTTCCTTGTGTGACTACTGAAGTCTGCCGCGCAAGGCTTCAGTAATCACTGTTTAAAAACATTTTTACTGAGTAAGATGATAGATTTTGCTAGATAGATGGGATATGCCAGGGAGTTCAATGGCTGAAATACACAAACAGTGGCTGCACATGAAGCTCCACACCTCTAGCTGTGGGCTTAATCAGATAAGGATTGCAAATTGTGCTCATGAGATGGTGGCTCTAAACATACACATTTACAATTACATGTTAGAGTAATGTTGGTCCTGTGGGTCTATGAATACTTTGCTGCCTGACAGGAACTCATACATTTGTTTTTAATTACCTTATCATCAAGTAGTCATTACCTTGGATGACACAGGGTCGCTGCTAGTGCAACTTTCTCATAGCTCCTGTGACATGTGATTCTGAACCTGTGCTACATAGATTGGAGATTAAATGTTCTCCCTGTGACTAGCGAGAACCTGCCATCACTTTTGGAAACTTTTATTGCTGTTTATCAACATGAGGATCAAAGTTGTGCCAATGAAAGTCAAATAAGCCATTATGAGACTGAGAAACAAGAATAAAACTGTTATAGAGACATCAGCCAAACCTTAGGCTTACCAAAATCAACTGTTTGGAACATCATTAAGAAGAAAGAGAGCACTGGTGAGATTACTAATCGCAAAGGGACTGGCAGGCCAAGGAAGACCTCCACAGCTGATGACAGAAGAATTCTCGCTATAATAAAGAAAACTCCCCAAACACCGTCCGACAGACCAGAAACACTCTTCAGGAGTGAGGTGTGGATTTGTCAATGACCACTGTCTGCAGAAGACTTCATGGACTGAAATACAGAGGCTACACTGTAAGATGCAAACCACTGGTTAAATGAAAAAATAGGTTACAGCTTACCAAGAAGTACTTAAAAGAGCAACCACAGTTCTGGAAAAAAGGTCTTGTGGACAGATGAGATTAAGATTAATTTATAGCAGAGTGATGGCAAGCGCAAAGTATGGAGGAGAGAAGGAACTGCCCAAGATCCAAAGCATACGTCCTCATCTGTGATACACGGTGGTGGGGGTGTTATGGCCTGGGCATGTATGGTTGCTGATGGTAGTAGCTGGCTCACTTATCTTCATTGATGATACAACTGCTGATGGTGGTAGCATAATGAATTCAGAAGTGTATAGACACATCCTATCTGCTCAAGTTCAAACAGATACCTCAAAACTAATTGGCTGGCGATTCATTGTACAACAAGACAATGATCCCAAACATACTGCTAAAGTAACAGCTAAAGTAACAAAGGATTTTTTCAAAGCTAAAAATTTGTAAATTCTTGAGTGGTCAAGTCAATCACCTATTCTGAACCCAATTGAGCATGCCTTTTATATGCTGACGAGAAGACTGAAAGGGACTAGCCCCCCAAACAAGCATAAGCTGCAATGGCTGCAATACAGGCCTGGCAGAGCATCATCAGAGGATATGCAACGAAATACTAAACATGACTACTTTCAATTAATTATATTGTTGTGTCCCAAATATTATGGTGCTCTGAAATGGGGGGGACTATGTATAAACACTGCTGTAATTTCTACATGGTGAAACCAAAATGTATAAAAATTGCCTTTATTAAAATCTGACAATGCACTTTAACTACATTGATTTTTTTCTATTACGAATCTCAAATTATGGAGTATAGAGGCAAATAAATAAATGATGGGTCTTTGTCCCAAACATTATGGAGGGCACAGTAGCTTAATGACTATAATTCTCATTTTGTGCAAGAACACCTACGACACCAAACAACTGCAGATGCAGGGCCTGTTGGCTGAATGTTGTTAGCCCTTAGATGCCGTGGGCATACGTCAATGTTGTTAGCCAGCACATTGCTAACCCAGGCGACTCTGTCTACTGGTCACAGAGGTCGATCTGCAATCACACATAACAATCGCTCCACTCTTTTGCATTTCTACTCTCCGACAGATCAGACTTTACCGATCTTTACCTTGCGCTAAAAGTTATTCCGTTAATTGTGTATCTGTATACTGTGGACGGTTCGATTCACTAACTGGTTAGCACACAAGAAAAGGTTTTAACTGTACCTCAGTACATGTGACAATAAACAAAACTAACTAAACTAAATGGCCTTTGGTGGAACGCCGTTGGCCTGCAGGTGTAGCTCCTGTTGGCTGTTTGCTGCATGAACATTATTGGCGCCCATTTGTTGACTGTTGTCTGCCTGCATATTTCCCGTTGCATGCACGTTGCTGGTCAACAAATGCAATAGACACTGTGTGGATGCTATTGCCTGCAGTTGCTGCACTTGGATGTTGTTGGATGAAACATTGTTGGTCCACAAAACCCAGTAGCTATTGATCAAAGGTGGTTGGCCTGCAGATGCAGGTGTCTCTAGGATGCATATTGCTGGTACGCAGGTGCAACACATCAGCTGAATGTTGTTGGATGAAGGTGGAGTAACTCAGCAGGTCAGGCAGTATCTCTGGAGAACAAGGATGGGTGGCGTTTAGGGTAGATATCCTTCTTCGGGTCCGTTGTTGGATGTATATTGCTGGTCCGCAAATGCAATGGGCACGGGTGCAACGCGTCAGTTGAATGAACATTGCTGGCCCACAAAATCCAGTATCCATTGGTCAAATGCTGTTGCCCTGTAGATGCAGATGCAGGCCCACACATGCAATGGGCACGGGTTCAACACAGGCTCTACCTGCACGGTGCCTGGCCTGGCCACTGGACAAGGGGTGCAGGGACCGTGGGCGGCGGTGGCAGCAGATGGCAGTGCAACACTCCCTCTCTCACTCCCCCCCTCCTTCCCTCCACACCGCCTTTAATGGGCCGACGTTCTTCACCTCCCCTTTATCCCTACTCCCCAGGCCCCGGCCGGCCGGTCCCGCTCCTCCCTCCCCGCCCCCCGGCCCAAGGCCGGATCCCGCCGCCGCGCCAGGTCCCGCCTCCTTCCAGAAGCTTCGCGCCGGTTCCCCTCCCCCGACCCCCGCGTACCGCCAGCTCCTGCTTCCTCTTCACCAGCTCGGCCAGCTCCCGCCGAGTGTCGGGGATCTGCGGTGCCTGCGCCTTGTTGTGCATCGCCATCGTGGAGCAGCGCCCGCCCGAGCCCGAGCCCCCGCCCCGCCAGGCCGCGCCGCGCCGCCCGTTCCGTCCGTCCGTCCGTGCCCGCCCGCTCGCTCGCCAGCCCGGCCTCCGGCCGCCAGGGGCACCCGCGGGGGGGATAGCAGCGCCGCCCGCAGTATGGGAGGGCTCACTGCACACACCGGGGGCCGCAGAAGCGCCGCCCGCAGCGCCGACGATGCATTACCGGTGGATATGGATATGGATGAACTAGGAGCAAGATTGACCTCTCCTACGAAATCCAATGGACTGACGTGCAGTACGCATCGGAACGTCACTTCGCCATTTTAGGAATAAGACCCCGATCTCCGTTATGCCTCCACGTCAGTCCATGGAATTTTGCAGTTTATCTTGGTCTATTTTAGCCTTCTATGTTAGACCATTATGATCTTTGTTTATAATAAATAAGGTGCTTCTTTTGAAAAAAATGTTTAAGGGAAACTGCGTATAAAATGAGCGACAATGCGCAATGAAAGGTCTATGGACCATATGCATTCTATGATCTTTGGTTTAATCAGTGTTGTGGGGGAACGGTATGTGTGTGTTTCTGTGTGTGAGTAGCAAGATAGAGATAATAGATTTCAAAGTTCCTCATGGATCAGAAGCAACTTTGATTTAAAGCAACTTATGATGTACTATTATATTTGCCTTTATTTTTTGCCTATAAGATATAAGGAACATACGCCATAAGCCAATATATTTGCTTATATTTATATATTATAAACATGTATATATATCATGTATATGATACACACACCCATATATAAATGTGATATTGATGTATATAATTATTTAACACATACATATTTCTCTAGTTTCTTATATATATATATTAAAAAACATATTCATTATATATATATATGATGCGTATATATGTGTGATGTATATGTATATAAATATACAACACACACGTATATTTCTCTAGTTTCTTGTGATCTCTAATTTTGTAGAACGTTTTTTTCTTTCATTCGACTTCTCTCTGAAATCCTAATATTGTGAATAAAATATAAATGAACACATGCCAAGATATTTTTTCATTCTATATTAGTGTAAAGAAATATAGTGTATACATACCTACATTGATGCAGAAGTGTGAGCTTTAGACATAAATACTGTGCATTGCTACCATAGTTTAGTTTTTAATTTAACATATTTGAGGAAAATCTAACATATATTTGAGGGAAATGAGTTACCGTATTTCCCGGCAATGAAGACGCACCACCTTTGAGTTGCTAAAATTTGCAAAAAGGATGGCGGGACAGGACCGAGGGTTTGGTTTAGTCCAGGGACACGACAGAAAGTTATAATGTTTTTCTTATCTTTCGTCTTTAGTGGGGAACCTGAAGAAAGACTGCTATCGCTTACATTGGCGATTTGAGCACTATAGCAGAACAGCTCGCTACGCTTGTAGATGTGGATGCCATGACAGAAGCCCATTTATAAAAACCCCTCATATATTTGATTCCCAAAATGGCGTGAAATAAATTACCCATGAGATTCCCGTACTACGACTTTTTCGTCAAGTGGTCTATCTTGCTCCTCTGGTATCTTTACTGCAGATGCTGGTTTACACCGAAGTCTGAAGAAGGGTCTCGACCCGAAATGCTGCCTGTCCCCCTGAGTTACGCCGGCACTTTGAGTCTATGGATATGGATAGGCACAAAAAGCTGGAGTAACTCAGCGGGACAGGCAGCATCTCTGGAGAGAAGGAATGGGTGACGTTTCGGGTTGAGAAAAGGGTAACGAGAGATATAGACGATGATGTAGAGAGATGAAGAACAAATGAATGTAAGGTATGCCAAAAATTAACGATGATAAAGGAAACATGCCATTATGGATATGTCGGCCACAATGCCGCCAGCAGCTCAGGATGTCCCACCATACTACATGGGATTGTAGACACATCTAATGCCACCTCAATCATCTCCATCAGCCAGAATATGGAACCACTTTCATGGATTCAATTCAGAACAGTAAATAAACTCAACACACTAGTGGACTAGTACAGATGGGGCATGTTGGCCGGTGTGGGCAAGTTGGGCCAAAGGGCCTGTTTCCATACTGTATCACAATATGACTCTACGACACCTTCAATGTAACTAAACAATCAAAGAAATTAAAACAATTTGGCAGCTGAATTAAAATTTAAGGTGGAATCAATTAATTGAAAGCCTTAAAATATCTTCAAAGGCAAGATGGACAGAAGGGTCTCAATTCAAAACGTCACCTATCCCGTTTCTCCAGAAATGCTGTCTGACCCGCTGTAGTTCCTTCCTATATATCTTCAAAGGCTATATTTGCAACCATGCAGAAGTGACATTTCATTATTTTAGTTTTAAGAATGTTACAGTGGCCTTTCAGGATAATTATGTGCACTGCAAATCCAATTTGTTTGTGGTTGCCTGTGGTAGAAATGGTTGGAAGACTAAAAGCATGTCAGAAGATGGTACCCAATTCACGTGCCTGCATGCTGGTCTTGGAAGTGTTTCAGAAAGAACTGCAGATGCTTGAAAAATCGAAGGTAGACAAAAATGCCGGAGAAATTCAGCAGGTGATGCAGCATCTATGGAGCGAAAGAATAGGTGACATTTTGGGTCGAGACCCTTCTTCAGATATCTCAGAAGTGGATCTGCAATCATTCATTAAAATCGCTCCACTCTTAAACCGACTGGACTTTATCTTGGACTAAATCTGACTGTTTATAATTGTAGATATTGATTTTGATTCAGCTGTGCCTCATAGAAACCAGACATTGTTGCATCTCAAACTACGCTTTTAACAGCCAAATTTGGTAAATGCTAATGCTAAAGAAAAGCCCAAAGTGGCTTTCAGAGATGGACATGTAATGTGTTGAACTGAATGTGGTCACAGAAGCTAACTCTAGCACGAAAACAAAGGGGAACACATCAGATCAGATATCATCGGACATAGAACAGTGCAGCGCAGTAACAGGCCACCACATGGTGCCAAGTTAAACTAATCTCCTCTGCCTGCATGTGATCCAAAGCTTTTGCTGGAAACTGAATACTAACTGGACATCAGAGCATACATTATAAAATAATGTTCACTGTTGAGGTGATGATATTCATGCCAGCCTTGCCCATTAAGGGACATTAAGCAGTTCAAAGGAGGCAAGAAATGAATCAAGGAGAATTGTTTCAGTGTGTGTGTAATAATCATTGTGATATGTTCTCGGCCTTTTGGCTAAGATCAAGTGTAGTATCTGTTCTCATCAGTGGTAAAAGAGAGCATCTGTTCTTATTAGAACAGTGAAAGGACTATCTTCTTGTTAGAACAGTCCTGGCAGTCCATTAAGGACAAGAGCTGCAGATTGCGGTGTAGAATCGTAGCAATGGCAGCTGCAATTGGAGCGAGAGGACAGGGTATCCGCAATACCCTGAGGATTAGTGTAAAGGACCTCAGCGAGGGGATGCCCTTCTGTCGAGATATGTTCGTGAAGAAGGTCTTGCTGGAGACCTGCAGGTTTGAGCACAAAGACATCTACTGCCTCCAGGACTTCCCGGGTAATGGATACTTCGATGTTACCTTTGTGCTTCCGACAGGATGGCAAACGTTTATGAAAGATTTCCAGAAGGGGAACGAAGCTCCGCTGTTGTTGCTGAAAGTGCAGCCACTCTTCACCCTCCCAAACCAAAAAGAAAGGATGATCACGGTGCACATGTTCAACCCACATGTGCCCGTGTTAAAGAGGGAACTGCAGATGCTGGAGAATCGAAGGTTACACAGAAAAGCTGGAGAAACTCAGCGGGTGCAGCAGCATCTATGGAGCGAAGGAAATAGGCAACGTTTCGGGCCGAAACCCTTCTTCAGACTGATCAGGGGTGGGGGTGGGTGGGGACAAGAAAGGGAAAAGGAGGAGTAGCCGGAAGGCTGGAGGGTGGGAGGAGACAGCAGGGGAGCTGAGGAAGGGGAGGAGACAGCAAGGACTAACAGAATTGGGAGAAGTCGATGTTCATGCCCCCGGGGTGCAGACTCCCCAAACGGAATATGAGGTGCTGTTCCTCCAATTTCCGGTGCTGCTCGCTGTGGCCATGGAGGAGACCCAGGACAGAGAGGTCGGAGACGGAGTGGGAGGGGGAGTTGAAGTGCTGAGCCACCGGGAGGTCAGCTAGGTTATTGCGGACCGAGCGGAGGTGTTCGGCGAAACGATCGCCCAACCTCCGCTTGGTCTCACCGATATAGATCTGCTGACATCTAGAGCAGCGGACGCAATAGATGAGGTTGGAAGAGATGCAGGTAAACCTCTGTCGCACCTGGAACGATTGCTTGGGTCCCTGAAAGGAGTTGAGGGGGGAGGTAAAGGGACAAGTGTTGCATCTGCTGCGTCCACATGTGCCCGTAGTGGATGTCCTCACCTTCCTTGCTCGCTACGTCGACGGAGCAGGGAACTGCGTGGACGTGAAGGACCTGCATGGGATTTGGACGAGCAAGCGGCAGGTCAAAGTAAAGCTGAGGGTGGACAAGGAATGAGCTCTCCTCCACCCTCCCTCGGTGTTCACAATTGGAGGAAACCGAGGTTATTTGAGTTACGTGGGGCAGCCCAGACTGTGCAGAAGATGTAACAAGCCTGGGCATGTGGTGGCCCAATGCACTGCAGTGGTCTGCAAAAACTGCAAAACGGAGGGCCACGAGACAAAAGACTGTCAGGCCAGCAAGAACTGCAACCTGTGTGGGGAGGGAGGCCACCTTGACAGGGCCTGCCCAAAAAGAGCCTGCTCATACGCACAGGCAACAAAAGGGGCGGCTTCCAGCACCCCCAGGCCAGGTGAGACACCCACTACCACTGCCAAGTCCCCAGCAGAAAGGGAAAACAGGGATGAGGACAGCCCAACCACCTCAACCACCTCGAGACCCCAAGAGCCAGGAGAACTCCAGCACCAAGCCCAGGAGGGAGAGTCGATGGAGGAGGGGGGAGAGTAGAATTGGACGACGGTGAAGTATGGAAAACACCAGAAGGGTCAGCACAAGTAGCAGAGGCCAGAAGGGGTTGGCAAGCGCAAAAGAACCCCCACTCTCTGCTCTCTGAACTCCTGCTCTCTTCCTGACGGAAGGCAGCAACCTTTCCTCGTCGGAGGATGAGGCGAACGGGAAACCCCACAAGAAGAAAACCGGGGAGGAAAGGAGAAGGTCCAGGCCGATAGGTTGGATGAGTGGGGAGATGCATGGCAGATGCAGTATAATGTGGATAAATGTGAGACTATCCACTTTGGTGGCAAAAAAGGAAGGCATATTATTATCTGAACGGTGTCAGATTAGGAAAAGGGGAGGTGCAATCAGACCTGGGTGTGCTTGTACATCAGTCACTGAAAGTAAGCATGCAGGTACAACAGACATTGAAGAAAGTTGATGGCATGTTGGCCTTCATTGCGAAAGGATTTAACTTTAGGAGCAAGGAGGTCCTACTGCAGTTGTACAGGGCTCTGGTGAGATCGCACCTGGAGTATTGTGTGCAATTTTTGTCTCCTAATTTGAGGAACAGCATTTTGCTATTGAGGGAGTGCAGCGTAGGTTCACCAGGTTAATTCCTGGGATGGTGGGACTGACATATGATGAAAGAATGGGTCAACTGGGCTTGTATTCACTGGAATTTTATTAGGATGAGATGAGATCTTATAGAAACATATAAAATTCTTAAAGGATTGGGCAGGCTTGATGCAGGTAAAATGTTCCCGATGTTGGAAGAGTCCAGAACCAGGGGTCACATTTCAAGAATAAGGGGTAGGCCATTTAGGACTGAGATGAGGAAACACTTCTTCACCCAGAGAGTTGTGAATCTGTGGAAATCTCTGCCACAGAAGGCAGTGGAGGCCAATTCACTGGATGTTTTCAAGAGGGAGTTAGATATAGCTTTTTGGGCTAAAGGAATCAAAGGATATGGGGAAAAAGCAGGAACGGGATACTGATTCTAGATGATTGCCATGATCGTATAGAATGGTGGTGCTGGCTCGAAGTGCCGAATGGCCTACTCCTGCACCTATTTTTCTATGTTGTTACCTTGTCCCCAGCCCACAATGGGCCATTATGGGCTCCACCTTCCCTGAGTCATAGATGCAGCCTCTGCTTTGTTCTGTACCTTCCATACCTCTAGTTTCCCCCTCCGCGATTCTCAAGTTGACGGGTCTCGACCCAAAATGACACCTATTCCTTTTGTCCAGAGATGCTGCCTGACCCACTCCAGTTACTGAGTTGCTCCAGCAACTTTGTGATTATCGTTGCTGCAAAATTGGTATTTAGTTCATGAAATACATTGAGAATTAAAAATCTAATCTTTGTAACGGTGCATGGATTTTTTTTTGTTAAAAACCTCTTTGGTTTCCTAATGTGTATCTGGAAAAGAAACCCGTTGTTCACACCTGGTCAGGGCTGTTTTCTTTTTATCCGAATGTATATTTAGTTACAACATTGCAGTCACACAAACAGAACCTGTCATTTCTTTGAAGATAGACGCAAATGCTGGAGTAACTCAGCAGGACAAGCAGCATCTCTGGAGAGAAGGAATGGGTGAAATTTTGGTTTAGATCCTTCTTCAGTGATTTCCTTCATTCACATTATCAAGTAATTTAATGTGTCAACGTCACCAATGTTTCATTCCCACGCCTTCTATGGTGAGAAGTTATTACATAGATCCAGCCGTCAGTGTCTAGCAGGAGATACACAAAAAGCTGGAGTAACCCAGCGGGTCAGACGGCATCTCTGGAGAAAAGGAGTAGGTGACATTTCGGGTCTTGACACAGCTTTCTGTGTCTATCTTCGGTTTAAACCAACATTTGCAGTTCCTTGCTACACAGTGACTACCAGGACCTTCGACTGGATTTTCACCAGAGCCCTTACTGTGACTGCACCAAACATCTTCGGTGCATATCCCTGCACTTTGGAAATGTGCCAGTTGGCAGCATCTGATTCCAGACCAACAAGTTTCAGCCGGTGTGACATTCACCAAGCTGATGATTTCCCAGCCACGGTCCATGTTTGGCACAGTATGTACAGTGCCCTCCATGATGTTTGGGACAAAGACCCATCATTTATTTATTTGCCTCTGTACTCCACAATTTGAGATTTGTAATATAAAAATTCCCATGTGGTTAAAGTGCACATTGTCAGATTTTACTAAAGGGTATTTTTTATACATTTTTGTTTCACCAGGCAGAAATTACAGCTGTGCTTATCTATAGTCCCCCCATTTCAAGGCACCATGATGTTTAGGACACATGGCTTCACAGGTGTTTGTAATTGCTCAGGTGTGTTTAAATGCCTCCTTAATGAAGGTATATATATAAGAGAGCTCTCAGCACCTAGTCTTTCCATCACCTTTGGAAACTTTTATTGCTGTTTATCAACATGAGGACAAAAGTTGTGCCAATGAAAGCCAAAGAAGCCATTATGAGACTTTTAAACAAGAATAAAACTATTGGAAACATTAGCCAAACCTTAGGCTGACCAGAATCAACTGTTTGGAACATCGTTAAGAAGAAAAAGAGCACGGGTGAGCTTACTAATCACAAAGGGACTGGCAGGCCAAGGAAGATCTCCACAGATGATGACAGAATTCTCTCTATAATAAAGAAAAATCCCCAAACACCTGTCTGACAGATCAGAAACACTCTTCAGGAGGCAGGTGTGGATTTGTCAATGACCACTGTCCACAGACGACTTCATGAACAGAAATACAGAGGCTACACTGCAAGATTGGTTAGCCGCAAAAATAGGATGGCCAGATTACCGTTTGTCAAGAAGTGCTTAATAGAGCAACCAGTTCTGGAAAAAGGTCTTGTGGACAAATGAGACGAAGATTAACTTATATCAGAGTGATGGCAAATGCAAAGTATGGAGGAGAGAAGGAACTGCCCAAGATCCAAAGCATACCATCTCATCTGTGAAACACAGTGGTGGGGGTGTTATGGCCTGGGCATGTATGGCTGCTGAAGGTACTGGCTCACATCTTCATTGATGATACAACTGCTGATAGTAGTAGCAAAATGAATTCTGAAGTGTAAAGACACATCCTATCTGCTCAATTTGAAACAGATGCCTCAAAACTCATAGGTCGGAGGTTCATTCTACAGCAAGACAATGATCCCAAACATACTGCTAAAGTAACAAAGGAGTTTTTCAAAGCTAAAAAATGGTAAATTCTTGAGTGGTCAAGTCAATCACCCGATCTAAACCCAATTGAGCATGCCTTTTATATGCTGAAGAGAAAACTGAAGGGGACTAGCCCCCAAGACAAGCATAAGCTAAAGATGGCTGCAATATAGGCCTGGCAGCACATCACCAGAGAAGACGCCCAGTAACTGGTGATGTCCATGAATCGCAGACTTCAAGCAGTCATTGCATGCAGGATATGCAACAAAACACTAAACATGACTACTTTCATTTACATGACACTGCTGTGTCCCAAACATTATGGTGCCCTGAAATGGGGGGGGGGGGGGGGGGGAGGAGGACTAAGTATAAACACTGCTGTAATTTCTCAATGGTGAACCCAAAATGTATAAAAATGGCCTTAATTAAAATCTGAAATATGCACTTTAATCACATGTGATTTTTTTCTATTACAAATCTCAAATAGTGAGTACAGAGGCTAATAAAGAAGCAAAACTCTAGCCCGGAGAAATCAGACCACCACAAATTATCATTCACTTCTATGATCACGTTGTGTTAAATGTACTAGTAAATGGGCCACTATTTACAACCTGGTCTTACACATGGCCGCTTGGTCATTTTGACCAGAGTTCCACGCCACCAGTGCTTTCAGCTGAGGTTGAACATTTCTAAAAATAGAAGCAGGTAAATAAATATTTTTCATGAAGGGTTTATTAAAAAGCAGAAAACCTATATAATGACCTCAGTGTATTCCCCTTTACACCACATTCCCATGGGGCGTACTCAAATAGAAAGGGGTTTGGTTAATCTTGGCTCCATTTGAACAACTGAAGTGACATTGCCACATATCCAACCATACTTTGACTAATGCCACAGGGGTGCAGCTGATAAATTAAGAAAGCCTGTACCTGTAATGTCAAAATAAATGCACACTCAACACATGAAAAATGTTGTTTGAAATCTACTTTACTAAAAATGATGCAGACTGCCAAAAACGTAGGAGTGATTGTAACAAAATCAAAATCACAATCGGCAGAACACCAGTTTTCTTTATACAACAAAATATAATTTTGAGCAGTATTTTAAAACAGCTTTCCATTTAATAACAAATTGCAGCAACAAATAGGTTTGTGCTGCGGTTCATTATCACTCTCCTGTTGCTCAGCAACAACCTGACTTCACTATGCAACTGTACGGGGGGGAAAGGGGGAAAGTTGAGCCCTTTGGTATGAAAATCTATGAACATTTTAGCAGATGCATTTAATTACAAAGAATTTAAGTAATGAAAAAGACAATTTTTTCCCTGAATGTTTGTTTTCAAGGCCTACACGCGTCAGTGTAATTATACAGACTTAAAGCAGTAATTTGTTTGCTACCCGCCTTCCATTTTATTGATGAAACACACTATTTAGATGCAACACACAGCTTCCCTGTCCCTCCCAAGCACACACTCAACATCAGGCTCTTTCATATCGAGAGGGGTAATAACCACTTCCTTGGAACAAAATCAATGTAATAGGCCAACTAGAAATACATATCCATAAAGCCAACCGATTCCAAATCCATCCCCCTTATCCATATTTTAAATTAACATCTTGGCTCCAAGCAGTTC